>NC_084502.1:46001291-46211291 GCF_024500385.1 Phyllopteryx taeniolatus | reverse complement strand
CCGTCTGGTCCAGTTCCAGAAGAACACAGATGAGGCCATGGTGCATTCACACTCTCAAAACATTTCTAAAAATTATAGACACATACATGGACTCTTGCTATGACCTTTGTCCTATAGTTACCTCAGTCACTCAGTAAAACGTTTCTCAGACCTGCTGTTTGTATTTCACAGGGCATTACGCTGAAAATGAACGAGCTCAACCATTGCATTGTGGCCCGGATCATGCATGGTGGAATGATTCATCGGCAAGGTCAGCTCCCTTTTTATTTTATATGCTCATTTTATGTCATGTGAATGACCTAAATTTTTCCTCCTCACCTTCAGGGACCCTGCATGTTGGAGATGAAATCAGAGAGATTAATGGTATCAGTGTTGCCAATCAAACAGTGGAACAGCTCCAAAAAATGCTTGTGAGTTAACAACAGAGTTACATTGTGCTATGGGTCAGGTCAATAGGATAGCATGAACTTTTTCACTCCAATCATGTCAAGCCTATTTCTGCATCCATGCTTTCAAGTGTTTGTCATCCACAGAGGGAGATGAGGGGAAGCATCACGTTCAAGATAGTACCGAGTTACCGGTCCCAGTCCAAGTCTTGTGAGGTACAAAACCAAAACCTGGTTTACTTACTACATGTCTGTGTATGAAGGTGAAAGAGAAGAAAGCATGACAAACTTTGTGTTGCAGAAGGAGTCACCAGATTTGTCTCAACATTTGGCTGCTAATGGTCATGCAAGTGTCACCAGCTCCATCCAGGTGAGTAGAAAAGCATTGTAGTTCAAGGACCTTGAAAGCAATAAATACACGTAATATATATATATATATATATATATATATATATATATATATATATATGTATGTAACAGTTAGTAGTATTGTTGTCAATATTTACAAGGCTATATTGGTTACCCAATAGGATCTGCCAGCAACAATTCCGCCCAAAGCTCGTCAGGTGAGTTTTACAGCAAACTTCCAATAGTCTTCCCCTTTGCTTCTGTAATAACTGTTAACTGTTCCAAATCAGTGTCATCCAGATCTGCATGTATGTGTTTATTACCCATTACATCACTACATTTGTTTAGTGTCCGTCTTGGACTCGGGACATTTAACCTTAGCTCAACTCTGCTAAAGGCTTCATTGAACATTTTAATACCACGCTTGGAAGGCTAGAGCTTGAAGCAGGGATGGGCAACTGAGGAGGGCCACAATATTTCATCAGCGCTACCAGGGGGCTACATAGGCCTTCCTAATCTTCTGCCTGACAAAAATGCCATTTTAAATATGGTCAAAATATCTGCATATGTCCGTTTTTTAATAAATTTCATCCTTAAATGCATGGATAAAAGATCCGCTCTTCAGCAACAAAGGGTTTGAAGCAATAAAAAAATAACCACATACTGATTCCCCCCTCCCCAAGTGCAAAGGCTCGCTTTCGTAAAAAAATACCATTTAAAGATGGCACAAAACTGCTGAACAGGAAACTAACATTCAGTGCAAGAACTCATTTTGTGCATTCTTTCCACAAAAATCCTCTCCCTCAAAATGATAATGTTATACTATGCTAGTCCTGCATGTCATTCAAAATGCACACATTATTAGGCCTACTCACTTTGCAGTATAAGGCAGTATAACACTTAGCTTTGTTGAAGGATCCCTGGTGCATCTACTGTTCTGCCGCTTGTCCAGGCCACCGTACGAGTTTGCAACACTATTAACGGTGTTCAATATGACTGTGTTTTTGGAGGACACAAGTTTTAGTAACTCTTTGTGAACTTTAAACAAACTGTCAATGGTTCTTTTGAAGAAAATAAGCTCTTGTTTGTATACTTTTAATTTGAGAGCTTGGCAGCTCCAGTATACTTCTCGCATTAACTTTGGTTCCCAGCATGCATTGCGCTAGTCAGTGCTGATTTTATTTTTTTTTGCTTGTAATAAAGGACATTCATCATTATTGTTCGTGTTTATATTACCCACAGTTAATTGAATCTGTCTTAATCAACTGTCGACTTACACTTATTTTGCACTTTGCATGAAACCATTACTGTGAGTTGTATACGATATAATAACCTCTCAGTTAGTTCCTTTTAATGCAAAGATAAGCTGAGTTTAGCATTACGTGGCATCTTACCAACTATATACAGTAGGTACGGAAAGTATTCAGACCCCTTAAATTTTTCACTGTTATATTGCAGCCATTTGCTAAAATCATTTATAATAAGTTCCATGTTTTTCCTCATTAATGTACACACAGCATCCCATATTGACAGAAAAAAAACGGAGTTGTTGAAATTTTTGCAGATTTATTAAAAAGGAAAAACTGAAATATCACACAGCTGTAAGTATTCAGACTCTTTGCTGTGACACTCATATTTAACTTGGGTGCTGTCCATTTCTTCTGATCATCCTTGATGGTTCTACACCTTCATCTACACCTTAATTCGAGTCCAGCTGTGTTTGATTATGCTGATATGATTTGATTAGGAAAGCCACAAACCTGTATATATAAGACCTTACAGCTCATAGTGCATGTCAGACCAAATGAGAATCATGAGGTCAAAGGAACTGCCAGAAGAGCTCTGAGACAGAATTATGGCACAGATCTGGCCAAGGTTACAAAACATTGCTGCTGCACTTAAGGTTCCTAAGAGCACAGTGGCCTCCATTATCCTTAAATGGAAGACGTTCGGGACGACCAGAACCCTTCCGAGAGCTGGCCGTCGGGCCAAACTGGACAATTGGGGGAGGAGAGCCTTGGTGAGAGAGGTAAAAAGAACCCAAAGATCACTGTGGCTGAGCTCCAGAGATGCAGTCGGGAGATGGGAGAAAGTTCTAGAACGTCAACCACCAGTGCAGCCCTCCACCAGTCGGGGCTTTATGGCATAGTAGCCCAACGGAAGCCTCTCCTCAGTGCAAGGCACATGAAAGCCCGCATGGAGTTTGCTAAAAAAACACCTGAAGGACTCCAAAATGGTGAGAAATAAGATTCTCTGGTCTGATGAGACCAAGATAGAACTTTTTGGCCTTAATTCTAAGCGACGTGTGGAGAAAACCAGGCACTGCTCATCACCTGTCCAATGCAGTCCCAACAGTGAAGCATGGTGGTGGCAGCATCATGCTGTTAGGGGTGTTTTTCAGCTGCAGGGACAGGACGACAAATGCAGCCAAGTACAGGGATATTCTGGTCGAAAACGTTCTCCAGGTTTAAGTTCCATCAAGACAATGACCCTAAGCACACAGCTAAAATAACGAGCAAAGGGTCTGAATACTTATGGCTGTGTGATGTTTCAGTTTTTCTTTTTGAATAAATCTGCAAAAATTTCAACAATTCAGTTTTTTTCTGTCAATATTTCAACAATTCAGTTTTTTTCTGTCAATATGGGGGTGCTGTGTGTACATTGAGGGAAAACTTTACTTATTTTAGCAAATGGCTGCAATATAACAAAGAGTAAAAAATTCAAGGGGGCCTGAATACTTTCCGTACCCACTCTAAGATGCTAGTGAGCTCTTCTTGGTAATTGCGTGACAAAACCTCCTTTCCGAGGTAAAAGAGCTTGTGTTTGTCTTGTATGACTCATCAGTGCCACAAAACCTCCTTCCGGAGGTAAAAGAGCTTATGTTTGTCTTATATGACTCATCAGTGCCACAAAACAATCATGGCTGACATCTCCTAGCAAATTAGGTACATAAGCTTGCCTTTAACTTTGTTGAACATAAACTGCTTCCTATTCTTGATGATATTCCTGATGGAGAGGACCTGGTGGAAGCGCTACTAATGCTGAATGGTGCTATTACAATACAGTACTGATCAGCTGTAGAAGAAACACATTTTTGTTGCCGACCACATCATATTGTGGTTTCCCTTGGAGGGCCGTTATGACTGTGAACCCATAAAAAATTTATGATTGCATTATTATTGTTACATATACACTACAAATTGATCAGAATCAGAATCATCTTTATTTGCCAAGTATGTCCAAAAAACACAAGGAATTTGTCTCCGGTAGTTGGAGCCGCTCTAGTACGACAACAGACAGTCAATTGACAGAGAACACTTTTGAGACATAAAGACATTCACAAAAAAAAAAAACAGTCACTGAGCAGTAAAGGGTTGCTAGTTATCTGGTAATGCCGGTACATTTTTTTTTTTTTTTGACAATTGTGCAAAAAGATGCAGAGTCCTCTAGCACTTAGAGCAGTTCGAATGACTAATATTGCAAAGTCCGGTGCAATGACCATTGTGCAAAGGGCGCCGAGACTTCAAGGAGTGTATGCGGTTTAAAGTGACGAGTAGTGCATCACATGGATAACTTGTTTTGAAATCAGAACCCAGTAAACAGCTTTTTGTACAACTATTCAATTTATTTCAAAAGCAACATGGGTAAGAAAAAGGCTTGAAATATTTCATTCTCAACGGTATTAAAAGTGAAGACATTTTGCAATTTTTGGTATTTTAGAACTATGTAGTGGATACACGTTTGGTATTTGGTTTCCCAGGCCACATAAAAAGATGTGACGGGCCTCTGGGTCTTGAGTATGACACCTGTGTAGTAGATGAAACATGTTTATAATCAGGGATGTACATAATTGGTGCGCAAATCCACTGAAAATATTAAATGCGCACGCGATTCGATTGTATCAATGCGCTTTTGCGTACCACCAAGCATTTTCTTGTTCCTTTATTTTAAATTTATTTATTTATTTATGGGAGCACAGCGGTAGACGGTAATGTTGTCATTCACAAACAACTCGTTCAAACGAACCAATCTTTTGAATGAACTTACTGAATCACTTAATGAACTGATTCGTTCCTTTCTCAGTTTAGTTGAGCTAAGCTGCGAGCCTGTGGCCCACCGTCTCCACTCACGGGCAGCAATGGTGGCTGAGTGCGCGCAGGCACCGACGACGAGTTGCTGCACAGCTGCTACAACAGTCCATCAAAATGTCTTTACGTGAAACCGGACCGTGGTGCAAAAAAAGTTTATGGAACGCTACGTGAGTGAACTGCGCCTAATCAGCTGATCGCGCGCTCACATACTGCAAGTCAGGGGCGGGGCTAGCTTGAATGGCGCCCTGTGCGAGACTCCTTGATGTAATAAGTAACGAATAGTACGCATGTCTAAACGGGCCTAAGTTCATCCAGTGAATTAGATGGGTGATGAAAGAATGGGTCATGAAAAAAATTAGCACCAAGCAAGCTGGTGCTCATTTGAGAACCAGACCAAAATTATTGTGTACCTCTGTTTATAATCCTTCCCCCACCCACCCCCCCAAAAAAACTTATCTATCTATCTATCTATCTATCTATCTACACACAGACACACACTCAAATTAACTGAGTCAGGGTGCAGATCCCATGCGGCCTGTGGGCTGCCAGTTGCCCATCACTGGCTTGAAGTAATGACACCTCATAAACAAACAAGAGTTTTCCCCCATCACAACTTTGCGTGTAAAACTCAACATTCACGAGCTACATGATTAACTTCATGCTCAAAGGTGACACACATATACACAGTGACTGATGGCATATGGACGTCAGATTCAGCATACAAATATGAGTCCCTCAGTGCACCCTCTTGTTTGTGCCCCACAACGTATTCTACTGCATGATTTATGTGTAAGTGTGTGATGCTCTCAACTCCATAGATCTCCAGACCTGCTATCCAGGACAAATTGTCCATCAAGGTAAGATGTCTACGAGAGGAAGCACGTAGAAGTAGATCCCCACTCACCCCATCCCTGCCTCAAAGCACTGCCCTTAGCATAATGATACATTTGCTTCCAACTAGCAATTACCGTTAGATAGTACAACGTATTCCATCTACAGTTCTGTTTCCTTTGCTACCTTCAATCTTAGGTTCTTCATTAACCTGTGCTGGCTTTGCATTTGTATGATGTTGTTGATTTAGTAGCCACTCCATTTTCATAAGGGCAGTTGAAACAATTATAGTCTTTCTTGTAGTCTCCCATGACGCTATGAACAAAAGTCGTGTCTGACTGTTCCGCCCCTGCAGATCTATGTTCGTGCTCAGTTTGAGTATGACCCGGCAAAAGATGACCTCATACCTTGTAAGGAAGCAGGAATTCGTTTCAGGGTGGGTGACATCATTCAGATTATCTCCAAGGATGACCACAATTGGTGGCAGGGAAAGCTAGAGAATACCAAGAATGGCACAGCAGGCCTCATCCCTTCCCCAGAGCTGCAGGAGTGGTAAGTGACAAAATGATCGCTCAAGGTCACCATCACACTTCCCAGGTTTGCCTTTACGCTGATATGCAAGCATTGCGTCACGCTTCGTGTGGTGTTCACAGGCGTGTGGCATGTATAGCCATGGAGAAGACCAAACAGGAACAGCAAGCAAGTTGCACGTGGTTTGGCAAAAAGAAGAAACAGTATAAAGACAAGTACTTGGCCAAGCACAATGCAGGTAACACACATGCACTCATGTCACAGAATATTGTACACTTATAGTTGTATAGTATACTGTTCACAGGAAACACCAAAGGCTCAGTACCCATTAGAAGGTGATGTTCTAGCCGCTGTACTTGAGCCATTTTCATGAGTCTGGGTCTTTTTACAATCAAACTCAGAATCAGCTTTATTGGCCACGTATCTTACAAGACACACAAGTTGGACTTGCAGCCACTATGACAAAATAAACATTTAGGACATAAAAACACAAGTGTGGAGAATCATTGAGCAATCAAAGTATACCACAAGTGTGATGATGCTGATATAATGGCATTGTGCAATGATGCAGAGTCCTCAAGCAATGTATTAATTGCACAGCATTGTGCACTAATTAATATCTGGACTGTCATGATCCTGGTGTTACACTTTGAAATGTCTTTTGTCAAGTCCAGTGTGGCATGTTGCTTCTTGCCTCAGAGACCTTCACCTCTGTCAGTGTTATTCTTGACTAACCGATGGACATATCCACTTTGGATACAACATTTTTGTCTCCTTTTATTTGAATGTGTATTTTATTAACCTTTGCGCTCCCACCCTCTGCCCATGTTTCATGCTGTCTCATACCCAATGACTCTGCTGCATGTAAGTAACTTCAGACAGCTGGCATCCAGCTTCTGTGTTTTCTTCCTCGTCTTCCCTGTGTGTGTTTGACCTTTGAATGCAAATACCTATTTTTGTCAGTGTAAGGCAAATACTGTAGTAAGATCCTTATCATAGCATTGTTCATTATGTTGTTATTCTCTGGCCCAGATTAGAAGTAACAAAAAGTCTCTGCATTACTTTTAGGAATACTTTAAGAGCCAGTGTTTCTCCTCTATTTTGACAGTGTTTGACCAACTAGACCTGGTGACATATGAGGAAGTGGTCAAGCTGCCTTCCTTCAAGAGGAAAACACTGGTTTTGCTTGGTAAATGAAGTCTACCTTTAAGCTTCCATTAATGCTGATGATGAAGCTGTCGTTTCACACACATCTGTATTTCCATTCAGGTGCGCACGGAGTAGGCAGGAGGCACATCAAGAACACGCTTATCACGAAACATCCGGATCGCTTTGCCTACCCCATCCCTCGTAAGAAATACACATGCTTACCATCACGCACTTGTATACAATAATGCGACTAGGTTTTTCTCTTGCCTAACTTTCAAATTTGAAGCTGAACCTTTTTTCCCCCTTTTGTCTTCATCAGACACGACTCGGCCTGCGAAGAAAGATGAGGAAAATGGAAAGAACTACTACTTTGTGTCTCATGACCAGATGATGCAGGACATCAGCAACAATGACTACCTGGAATATGGCAGCCATGAAGATGCCATGTACGGAACCAGGCTGGAGACTATTAGGCAGATCCACGCTCAGGGCATGATCTCCATTCTGGATGTTGAGCCACAGGTAAAGTAAACCACGTGTGAACAGCAGCAAATGACCCTCAGAATTCAGTCAGCTCCAGGAGGCTGTTTGACCTTTCATTTGTTGAGATTGAAAGTAAATTTTCCAATCAGAAATTATGGAAATATCTGTATAATCTAATGTAATTATATTTTTTAATATAATACAGTATCTCACAAAAGTGAGTACATCACTCACATGTTTCTTCATATTTGATTACATCTTTTCATTGGGCAACACTGAGGAAATGACACTTTGCTACAATATAAAGTAGTCGGTGTACAGCGTGTATAAAAGTCTACATTTACTGTCCCCTCAAAATAACTCAACACGCAGTCATAAATGGCAAAACCGCTGGCAGCAAAAGTGAGTATACCACTAAGTGAAAATATACAAATTGGGCCCAATTAGCCATTTTCCCTTCCCGATGTCATAAGACTGATTCATGTTGTAAAGTCTCAGGATTGAATGGGAAGTTTGTGTGATAATTTTGAGTTATCACTCTCCTACTGGTCACTGGAAGTTCAATATGGCCCCCTGATGGCAAACAACTCTCTGAGGAGCTGAAAAAAAGACATATATATTGTTGCATTATGTAAAGATGGCCTAGTCTATAGGAAGATTGCCATCACCTTGAAATTGTGCTGCAGCACGGTGGCAAAGACGAGACTGCGGTTTAACAGGGCAGGTTCCAGTCAGAACAGCCATCACCATGGTCAACCAAAGAAGTTGAGCGCACATGCTGAGCGTCATAGCCAGAGGTTTTCTTTGGAAAATAGAAATGAGCGCTGCCAGCAATGCCGCAGAGGTGCCGAACCCACTGGTGCCACAAACTGTGGTCACGAATTCTAACGAAACCTAGTTTAATGTAAGTATAAACGTAAGAAGTATTCTTCTCTTTTGTTGCCAAATGTGCACTAGTTAAAAATGTAATTGAAGATCCTTTGCAGGCTTGTTGCCGCCTTCTCAGTCAGCTACTATGTGAAAGGGTATTTTTGATGTACATTTATTTTACTCATTATAGTCCCTCAAGGGAAAATTTAACTCATACTTGAATGTATACTTTGTGTTGTTCGAATGTCTGCGAGGTTATTTCAAAAAATACAACTGTAAGCTCAGTGGACAATATAGTTTCCTTAGAAAAAGGAATAAAGTCTCCATCACCCCAGCATTCAGTGTTTATTTAATATCATACCATTAATTATGAACAGATTAGTGATTGAATCGCACAAGATCATGGTGTTTATTTCATTGATCATTCCCATCATGACACCCATCATCAAATAGTACTGTCGTTGAAATGATGACCAAGGTTTTTGGCGAGCAGTAGCGAGTGCACATGAAGCCTCGAGAAGGCTCACTTACTCCTTCACGTCACAGTACGGTCTGTCTGTAGGTTGAGTTGTGCGCCCTCTCACGCCCGATCATCCTGTAAGTCCTCCTGCGTTGTCTCACGACCATTCCAGTTTTTCCAGTTCGGTGTCCAGCTCCCTGAATCATAATGTAAATGTAGATTCAGAATAATATGGTAGCTATTGTTTTCACGGCTTGTTTTTGTGCCGTGGCCGTAAACATGCTCTGTTCTGCTTTGAATCCACATTTTTTGTTCTTAGAAAGCCTTGTCAGACCGTGAAAAAAGTGTCAGACCTTGATCACAATGTGAGAAAAGTAAGGGATCCCATCAAGGTATGCGGAGTCGTCAGGGAACATACAGTCATCCGTGGTAGAGCGCGGGCCGAAGCGTAGTGCATGTTTGAGCCTCTGTGAGACTCAGCAGCCCCGTTGCATACAGTATACAGTAATGGATCATGAGAAAACAAGACTTGAATGCACAAATTCAAGTGAGTTATACATGAGCGACCAAGTATGCGCACAAGCACGGTTTAAACAAACTGTATAATGTTGTAAGTCTCAACTTTTGGCATGTACATCCAACAATAAATCCTGGGAATTATAGGCAAATGGTAAAAGGCAAAAGAAACTACACAGACTTGTGACGAAGTGTTACTCTTTGCCTCCCTCATTTTAGGCACTAAAGATTCTCAGAACCGCAGAGTTTTCTCCCTATGTTGTCTTCATCGCAGCTCCCACTATCACGCCAGGCCTCACGGAGGTACAGTGACCGGCTTCCATGTGGCTTCCCTTGCACTCACTTATTGGTGTTTGTGTATTTGCGTGTTTTTGTATATGCGCTGACTCCATTCATACAAAACCAGTCAGTATCCTTAAAAGGCCAGTGTTGTCCTTTTCTCAATGCATTTCTCACCTCCCCTCTTTGCTTTAAGTACATTTGTCTTTTCTTTGGCATGCCTTTTTTCCATTTGCAATGGAGGTTCCCAAGTGGTGTCGCAAGCTGCCTGTAAGTATTAAGTGCTCATCTTGTGCGCGTTTGACACTCAAGGCTGTGTAGCGTCAAATCCCAAGATCCCTTTTGAGTGTGTGTTTAGTCAGCAGCACATCTGTCAAGCTCCTCACTGCATGGAGGCAGACTGCCATCTCCTGCTCTTGACGTCATTACTACCGGCATGTGTGAATTTGTTCGTGTTTTTGTTAGGATGACTCCCTGCAGCGGCTCCAGAAAGAGTCGGAGATGCTGCAGCAGACGTACGCGCACTACTTTGACCAGACCATCATCAACAACGAGATAGACGACACCCTGCGCCTGTTAGAGGAGGCTGTGGAGCTGGCGTGCAACACCCCTCAGTGGGTCCCAGTGTCCTGGGTGTACTGACAGGATGACAGCAGAAGCTCATCTTACTGAAGCATCCACAGCTCCTCCTGAACAGATGTGCGACGTTGGTGCAATCACCTGCAAAGTCATCTGATCAAAATCCTGTGTTGTGTAGATGAAGTTACAATAGGGCGAGAAATAACTGTACCACCTCATGAGGACAACACTCTGGCCCTTTTTGTGTTTCATTGGCCTTGAAGGCCTTAATGTGTACATATATACATGATCTATCTGCAATGATATCAATGCTAAAAAATGTTAGGTGAATATAGTTCTGTGCTTACATAGTTGACGGCTGCGTGGGGTGTGTTCTATATTTTGTACATTTATTTTCAACGTAATGGATGACTGATAACACTGACAAGGCAATAGAAAGCAAGCCCTTAAGCAAGTGTGCATGGGTGGGTCCTCAAGGGCACTCGATGTGGAACCCATGTGCCCAAACCAGTTGAACTTTGAAGCACATCAGAAGCTGCCACAGTGTGCACAAGTCAGTCGCTGGACACCAAACTTAACAAAAAGCACAGGAAACTTGGCAGTTTCGTTCTCCAGCCTCTTATTTATTCCACCGTTTTGTCAACTCGCCTCTTGTATCCCGTGTCCCTCCCCAACTTATGATCGTCTTTGTTTACATCAGAATTTGCACAAAAAAGACAATGATCATCTTGTCGGCTCACACATTTTGGTGCGCGAGTAGCCTGCTCCTCCCCGCACGGAGCGCAGTCTGTGATCCTGCAGGTACATCCAGCACTCAAGTGGAAGAAAAAAAAATGAAGTAAAATTTAAATATACTGCCTTAATGAGGCATGGGGAAGAAGTTTGTAACATCTATGCACACCCCCAGTTTCCCTTGGGCAGACTGCCAGGGCCATTGTTTTACTCTATTATATTACTACTACTGTGCTAGAGGAGGGTCGAACTTCATGTAGGTTGGACGTCTCAGATGTTAGAGCCAATGTTTTGGAACTTAACATTTGTGTTTATATATATATATATATAAAAAAAAAAAAAATACAAGTATTCTTGTTTTGAGGGTGAGTAAACAAGTACAAATTTTGTGTAAATGTTTCAATGGTATGTCATTTGCGTGACCTACAGAGAGCCAGTGTTTAATAATGTTGAAAAGATGCTCTGTGTGTAACATGTTGACGCTCTACCAGAAGTAGCACAGCGCTTCCCCGTCACACACACGTGACGTCATCATGATTATTTTCGAGAGTACAGTTGCTTTTGTGCCTCTTCGTGTTCTCATTTTAAGTCGTGTGTAAATGACTTCTGTAAATGTCTAAGCAGCTCTTGTGTATGACGTTTTTTTGTTATTTCATTTTGTAAAGAAAAAAATATATCTATACACTATCTTGAATTGAATGTGTGACAGCAAAGTTACCCGACTTCGTTGTGGTTTGGACTGTTTTACTGTCTGTGTTGATGCAGGGAAAGAAATGAGATGGATGAAGACTTTCTGAGGGGACGAGTGCAATGACACGTTTGGGTGCATGATCAAAATTGCACCGTTGAAGGTCATCCACGCTCCTATTGCCAGAGGGGTGAACCATTTGCAGGGTCCAGGGGGTATTGCACGGTATTGTAGGTGGTGATTCTTGCCTGTAAAGGGCAATTTTTCAGTTGTTTTCAGGTGTTGTTTTTGACATGTACACAAACTTGCATCATGGCTCTTAAAATGCAATGGCAACGCTTGTCAAATGCGAGATCACTTCGAGGTTCGTATTTTCATGTAATCCCTTTGCAACTTTTAATGGCACTGAGAAGCCAAGGCGGAAACTCGCAATTATGAAAGACAGTGTCAATTTTGTGATTGGCCAGTTTAACCGAGGAAATCACCGTCAGTGCAATGAGGCGAAAATGCACGAGAATCAGCAGAAACCGAAATCAAGGACTGACTAAAATCGTGTATAATGGGACTAAGAATGATGATAATGAAAATATATATTTTTTTAAAAAGTTCCAAAATATTTGAACTTTGTCCGTGAGCGCGGTTTTAGATTTTGAAGCAGGAATGTAGAATTTCAAACGTACCCGTTACCATAATACCCAAATTTGAGCAGGTTCACGCGGCTTTTCTGACAAGTCACAAATTAATCAAGCATAACAGTAGACCACAAAACCAACTCGCCCTCCCCCAATAAATACAACATAACTGTATTTGACATCTTAATGGGCATGCGCGTTGCAGTTTTTTTTTGTCTTTTATATACAGTACATTCTAAAAGTAATGAACAATTATCTTTTAGCAGTTAAAAAGAAATCTCTTACATAGCTTCTAATGGTGTATAAACTATTATAGAAACAAAAAAATGGTATTGGTAATTACCAAAGCTACTAATTGAAGTTTTGGTCCAATACATTTGTTTAGCGTTGTCATGCATATTTATGAATAAATCGAATGTTACGTAGTTGCGTACAGACCTCCGCCAAGGCTGAACTTAAAGGAAAAGAAAACTCGTGAAGCATTGTTCATTTGCAGGCTGCGTGCATCAAGGAGGATGTTATATAAATACAGTATAGCAATAATGGGGTTCAGCTGACATAATTGTGAGGAGTTTAATAAAATCACAAATGTCAAAAACTAATCTATGTATTGTAAAAAAACAAATGAAGTTTTCAAGTGAGTACACCTATGCGTCAAGCAAATCGGATTTTTAAATTATTATTTTTTTTACAAACATTATGGTTGAATAATCGTATGTAAAACTGCTTGGTTGTTCACAGAGGAATTAAGAAAAATCATTTCATTTTTGTTTGTGTCGCAATGCGGAAATGACGCACAAGTGACGCCCGCTCCCACAAAACCCGTTGTCCTCGCCCCCAACCCATATGCACGTGTTTGATCGAATATCATATACCTTGTATTTATTTACTCGACAGACGTTTACTGCGCTTCGACCAAAAGTCCACCAGATGGCAGAGTTGCTCTTTTCAATTACCTCCCGCCAACAACAACATCACTTAATTGCTTTGCGAAGAATGCACATATGAACGAACCAGCGATAGAAAGGATGGCAGTTCAATTTTAGTATGGTCACAGATTCAAAATTTTGACTGGTTTCTCTCCCTTTTTATAGTAGCTACTTTTGTACTTAAGTTTGCAGCCCTATGGGAGGCACAAGCCAGTGCAAACTAGGCCGGTCCCAAGCCCGGATAAACTCAGAGGCTTGCGTCAGGAAGGGCATCCGGCTTAAAACTTTGGCAAATAAATATGAGCGTTCATCCAGAATTCCATACCAGATCGGTCATGGCCCAGGTTAACGGCGTCAACCTGCAGGGCGCCGGTGGAAATTCAGCTACTGTGGGTCGAAGTTGAAGAAGAAGAGGTGCAAAGCGGGTTCTTCGGCAGAAAGAGAAGAGGAAGGCACTGAGCTTAGAATTGAATGTTGGGACTATCCATCCATTATCTGAGCCGCTTCTCCTCACTAGGGTCGCGGGCGTGCTGGAGCCTATCCCAGCTGTCATCGGGCAGGAGGCGGGGTACACCCTGAACTGGTTGCCAGCCAATCGCAGGGCACATAGAAACAAACAACCATTCGCACTCACAGTCATGCCTACGGGCAATTTAGAGTCTCCACAATTAATGCATGTTTTTGGGATGTGGGAGGAAACCGGAGTGCCCGGAGAAAACCCACGCAGGCACGGGGAGAACATGCAAACTCCACACAGGCGGGGACGGGGATTGAACCCCGCACCTCAGAACTGTGAGGCTGACGCTCTAACCAGTCGTCCACCGTGCCGCCATGTTGGGACTATGATAGGAAAATCTCAAGAGTGGGTTGACATGATGATTAGGAGAAAGGTTGATATATTGTGTGTCCAGGAGAGCAGGTGGCAAGGCAGCAAGGCTAGAAGTTTAGGGGCAGGGTTGAAGTTATTTTACCATGGTGTAGATGGGAAGAGAAATGGAGTCGGGGTTATTTTAAAAGAAGAGTTAGCTAAGAATCGCTTGGAGGTGAAAAGAGTATCAGATCGAGTGATGAGGGTGAAATTTGAAATTGAAGGTGTTATGTATAATGTGATTAGTCGCTATGCCCCACAGGTAGGATGTGACCTCGAGGTGAAAGAGACATTCTGGAAGGAGCTAAACTAAGTAGTACTGAGCATCCTAGACAGAGAGCAAGTCGTGATTGGTACAGATTGTAATGGACATGTTGGTGAAGGAAATAGGGGTGATGAAGAAGTGATGGGTAAGTATGGCCTCCAGGAAAGGAACTTGGAGGGACAGATGGTGGTAGACTTGGCAAAAAGAATGGAAATGGCTCTAGTGAACACTTTTTTCCAGAAGAGGCACGAACATAGGGTGACCTACAAGAGCGGAGGTAGAAGCACGTAGATGGATTACATCTTGTGCAGACGATGTAATCTGAAGGAGGTTACCGACTTTAAGGTAGTGGTAGGGGAGAGTGTGGCTAGACAGCATAGGATGGTGGTGTGTAAGATGACTCTGGTGGTGGGGAGGAAAATTAGGAAGACAAAGGCAGAGAAGAGAACCATGTGGTGGAAGCTGAGACAGGACGTGTGTTGTGCAGCTTTTCGGGAAGAGGTGATACAGGCTCTCGGTGGACGGGAAGAGCTTCCAGAAGACTGGACCACTGCAGCCAAGGTGATCAGAGAAGCAGGCAGGAGAGTACTTGGTGTATCTTCTGGCAGGAAAGGAGAGAAGGAGACTTGGTGGTGGAACCTCACAGTACAGGAAATCATACAAGGAAAACGGTTAGCTAAGAAGAAGTGGGACACTGAGAGGACCGAGGAGAGGCGAAAGGAATACATTGAGATGCGACACAGGGCAAAGGTAGAGGTGGCAAAGGCAAAACAAGAGGCATATGATGACATGTATGGCAGGTTGGACACTAAAGAAGGAGAAAAGGATCTATACAGGCTGGCCAGACAGAGGGATAGAGATGGGAAGGATGTGCAGCAGGTTAGGGTGATTAAGGATAGAGATGGAAATATGTTGACTGGTGCCAGCAGTGTGCTAGGTAGATGGAAAGAATACTTCGAGGAGTTGATGAATGAGGAAAATGATAGAGAAGGGAGAGTAGAAGAGGCAAGTGTGGTGGACCACGAAGTGGCAATGATTAGTAAGGGGGAAGTTAGAAAGGCATTAAAGAGAATGAAAAATGGAAAGGCAGTTGGTCCTGATGACATTCCTGTGGAGGTATGGAAGCATCTAGGAGAGGTGGCTGTGGAGTTTTTGACCAGCTTGTTCAATAGAATTCTAGTGCGTGAGAAGATGCCTGAGGAATGGAGGAAAAGTGTACTGGTGCCCATTTTTAAGAACAAAGGTGATGTGCAGAGCTGTGGCAACTATAGAGGAATAAAGTTGATGAGCCACACAATGAAGTTATGGGAAAAAGTAGTGGAGGCTAGACTCAGGACAGAAGTGAGTATTTGCGAGCAACAGTATGGTTTCATGCCTAGAAAGAGTACCACAGATGCATTATTTGCCTTGAGGATGTTGATGGAAAAGTACAGAGAAGGTCAGAAGGAGCTACATTGTGTCTTTGTAGATCTAGAGAAAGCCTATGACAGAGTACCCAGAGAGGAACTGTGGTACTGCATGCGGAAGTCTGGAGTGGCAGAGAAGTATGTTAGAATAATACAGGACATGTACGAGGGCAGCAGAACAGCGGTGAGGTGTGCTGTCGGTGTGACAGAAGAATTTAAGGTGGACGTGGGACTGCATCAGGGATCAGCCCTGAGCCCCTTCCTTTTTGCAGTGGTGATGGATAGGCTGACAGATGAGGTTAGACTGGAATCCCCGTGGACCATGATGTTTGCAGATGACATTGTGATCTGCAGTGAAAGCAGGGAGCAGCTGGAGGAACAGTTAGAAAGATGGAGGCATGCACTGGAAAGAAGAGGAATGAAGATTAGCCGAAGTAAAACAGAATATATGTGCATGAATGAGAGGGGTGGTGGGGGAAGAATGAGGCTACAGGGAGAAGAGATGGCAAGGGTAGAGGACTTTAAATACTTGGGGTCAACCGTCCAGAGCAATGGTGAGTGCGGTCAGGAAGTGAAGAAACGGGTCCAAGCAGGTTGGAACGGGTGGAGGAAGGTGTCAGGTGTGTTATGTGACAGAAGAGTCTCTGCTAGGATGAAGGGCAAACTTTATAAAACAGTGGTGAGGCCAGCCATGATGTATGGATTAGAGACAGTGGCACTGAAGAGAAAACAGGAAGCAGAGCTGGAGGTGGCGGAAATGAAGATGTTGAGGTTCGCTCTCGGAGTGACCAGGTTGGATAAAATTAGAAATGAGCTCATCAGAGGGACAGCCAAGGTTCGATGTTTTGGAGACAAAGTTAGAGAGAGCAGACTTCAATGGTTTGGACACGTCCAGAGGAGAGAGAGTGAGTATATTGGTAGAAGGATGATGAGGATGGAGCTGCCAGGCAAGAGAGCTAGAGGAAGACCAAAGAGAAGGTTGATGGATGTCGTGAGGGAAGACATGATGGCAGTTGGTGTTCGAGAGGAGGATGCAGGAGATAGGCTCTCATGGAAAAGGATGACGCGCTGTGGCGACCCCTAACGGGACAAGCCGAAAGGAAAAGAAGAAGAAGAAGGAGTGGCCTAGTCAAGGCCCTGATTTGAATCCAATTGAAATGCAGTGGCATGACCTTAAAAAGGCAGTTCATGCTCAAAACCCCTCCATTTTTGCTGAATTCAAACAAGGAAGAGTGAGCCAAAATATCTCCACAGAGATGTGAAAGACTAATTGCCAATTATAGAAAACGCTTGATTTCAGTTGTTGCTGCTGAGGATGAGTTATTAGGTTTAGGGGGGCATTACCTTTTCACACAGGGCCAGGTAACTGAATAATTTGTTTCCTTGATAAACGAAATCCCCATTTAAAAACAGCATCTTAAGTTCACTTGGGTTATATTTGTTTGATGTTTACATTTGATGATCTTAAACATTAAAGTGGGGAAACCATGAAAAAAATATAAGAATTTGTGACATTTTCACAGCACTGAACATGGACGCACGCACGCATGCACGCACACACACACACACACAGACACACATACTAACTAAATTAAAATTTAAACTATTCGCGTGTGAGCATAATCGACATGCTCGTGAGCAGGATTGACGTGCACGTGAATATTATTGACTTGCGTGAGCGCCAGTGACATGCGCGTTTGAACAGGATTGACTTGTGTCAATGACATGAACATGTGAGCGCCAGTGACATGCGTGCGTGAGTGCCAGTGACGTGTGTGTGAATGTGACTGACATGCATTCATGAGTGTCAGTGACATGAATGCGTGAGCGCCAGTGACGTGTGCGTGAATGTGACTGACATGCGTTCATGAGTGTCAGTGACATGAATGCGTGAGCGCCAGTGACGTGCGCGTGAATGTGATTGACGTGTGCGTGAGCGTCAGTGACATGCGCAAGTGAGCGCCAGTGACATGCTTGCGTGAGCGCGTTTTACTAGTGTTTATGAGCGTAAGACTTTCAATATGACAGTGTTTGACGAGTGTTTCTAAGAGCATTTGACAAGTGTCATGAATGCGTTTGATTAGTGTTTATGAGAGCAAGACTTTCAGTAATGCGTATGAGTGTTTGACGAGTGTTTCTAAGATTATTTTTACAAGTGTTCATGAGTGCATTTGATTAGTGATTATGAGAGCAAGACTTTCAACTGTGTGTATGAGCGGGTTTGACTAGTGTTTATGAAAGCAAGACTTTCAGTCGTGCGTATGAATGTTTGACTAGTGTATATAAGAGCATTTCACAAGTGTTCATGAGCGCATTTGACTAGTGTTAATAAGAGCCTCAGTAGTTTGTGTGTGTGTGAGAGCATTTGAATAGTAAGTGTGAGAACTAATCCCGAATAATGTCCCTAACGGCCCCTCATACGCACACATGCACATACACACACGTGACTCAGACTGTTTGACTTTAAATGTGTTTTATTAATAGCATTATCTCTTTTCATGAACATTACAGAGACATGATACAAAATAACCCGCTGTAGTGAAAGTGCCTGCAATTCATTCTGTGCTATATTATATATTTGTTACTCATCTTCATCACAGCCATCGTCACCACAAATATTCACCGTGATACAAAAATTGCCGTCCAACATGTATTGGTTGGTGTAATGGGACCTTTAAGCTCCTCCTGAATGACTACTGCTTAGTGACGCCCTGGGGGGATTATTATGGCTCGATTGTCTTCATTTAAATCTTCATCTTTGTATTTTTACAATGGAGAGTCACACGGACACTCCTCTGCTCATGCACCATAAGGTTCGGCGTCAAACGTTTTCCTCCTAAAAACACAACCACGCGCCCTTTCGGGAACACTTGAATCTCAGAAAACTGATGTCAGAAACAAGTCAAGACTGCAAAAAGATTGCATGTTACCGATTTTATATGTGAGCGAGTGTTTTATTTTGTTGACAACATGCCACAAGCTGGGAGTGAAGGAAACATTTGATGTTGTCATTCACTTGTATTTCCACATACTGTACTTTCTTCTTCTTTAGTGCTTTATATTAGCTTTCTAAAAAATAAGTTTAAAAACCTTACACCTGAATGCATCCTCTCAAATGGTACAACTGTGATTTCAAGATGCTTTGAGATAACTTAGTAAAAATGTATTTAATGGAGTTCTATTTCTTCAGTTTGACATCTTTACCGTGATAGAAACTCCACAGTACATATAAACAAATTCATTTATTAGTCAGGAGTCAGATGGATCTCTTCCTTAGTTTTTAATATTAGAAAGACATTTTTGATAATTCTATGCTTTCAACCTTGTGGGAACAGTTTGAGGAAGGCCCCTGATATTCCAGCATGTCTGTTCCCCAGTGCCTAAAGCAGCTTGGATGAGTTTGGTCTGGAAGAACTTGAGTCCTGACCTCAACCCATCAATCCATTTTCTCCAAAAAAAACTCCTACAGTTTAGAGAAAGCCTTCACTGAAGAGTGGAAGGTGTTATATCTGCAAAAGGAGAAATAACTCAATATTTTCTTCCATCACCACATCCTGGCGATGTATTTATTTAGTTAATATGGCAATATTATGGCTCTCGGTCACAACACAGATGCAGTCCCGCTTTTCACACACAAAAAAAACTTAGACCAAAAAAAAAAAAACCACACAACATCATCCTGAGTTCGGAGACCAAAGCCCTAATGTTTGCACTACTGTATACGTAACTGACATCTGTCCTGGTGGAGAAATGGAATGGTGCTCAAATAGCAGAGCAATCGTATAGGCAACGAATGATGGCTTAGCCCTGTTCCAACTGAAGAAACCGCAGGAAGCAAATGCTTTGGATGATGATGTGGCTTGTCCTTTCCTCTGTCTCCTCATCGCCAACGGCATTGTTGCATCAAGTGTTACAACTTGCCTTTTTAATGACGCAAATACGTATTGTGCAAAAGTCTTAGGCCTTCACTAGCGTTGTTTTAATTACTTTCTTCCTCAACAGTCATTTTGACACAGTAGAACAGTAAATAGTCTAAAATATACAGTTAACACAAGAGACATCTGACTTATGGTTAGTACATGGGTCAAGAAAAGAAACTTTAAAATTTTGGTGAGCTCCTATTTTCAATGTCTGAGTCAATATTTCAATCACTCCCCAGAATTGTAACATACTTCAGGATGACTTTTGTCTGCCATTGGCAGAGATCTGCACTCTTCTGAGGTACATTGGCTGCTAAAACAACACAACATAAGGTGGCCTAAGACTTTCGACCTGTAATTTACTCTTTGCTATGTAAGACTTTAATATGTGTGAATTACCCATCAGAGGGTGTCATCTAACCCTCTACATGACAAAACTCTGCTGTACTCTTAAAGTCCTTCTGTCACATGATGTTACAAAAATAGACCATTTTCATAAAATAATACACAATTTAGATTTTCTGTGATAGAATCATTTGTTAAGGTAAATAAATCTGTGTTATCGCTAAGAAAACAGTGAAGTAAGCCTTTAGCACCGTATTTCTCAGGTACCACTGCCATCCATTATTGGGGTTGGGGACTCCTGAGTTTGTGTCATTTACAGGGTTGGAGCAGCTGAGACTTTGCTCTCGGAGATCCATTCCACCACTGATAATCACCCACGCCCCTTTATCGATCTACACACTAACTTCTGTGATTTCACAAGCCATTGCTTCAGAAAAGTGAGCAAACAAACACAAAAAGTCCCAAAAGATGACAGAGAGAATGTCATCAACAAAAAGAAGTGCTACAAAGTACAAACACTATGTACATGACCCTGTATTCCAGCATTTTCCCAGCCATATTAGCCAGTGTTGGCTTAAGTTACGTGACAGTTTTTACAGGCATGGCGCAAAACGGTTGTTCTTATTTTCGATTTGTTGTTCAATGTGACAAAACAATCAGCCCATCATTTGTTCTTTCCATTTTCAATGGGCAATCAAAAATTAAAAAACAAAAACTAATTATTTTCTCATTTGTTTTTAATGTAATCACAAAAGAAAAAAAATACTTCAGTACTATGTACACTATGTACTATTTTTTATTAATTCAATTCAAGGTTCAGATTACAAATACAAAATTGCCCCTTGATTGATTGGGTGGGGTCCTCAGCCTCTGCAGTGCGGGGACAGCAATTACAGGACACTTCTGTCAGTCATTGTGTATGTAAAATAGTGTCAATTCACTTGCATGTGTCCTCAGGCACACACCCATTGCGACAAATAACTCATGAATATGCGAATTGCTTGTGTATCCCCTCACTCATACTCTCGTCCTATAGACTTTTATAATTTACATAATCAATCCCAACACACCGAAATTGTACAGCCAGGTTCACGACCCTTGTCCTGTTCGAGCTTGTCCTGTCCTTCCCTAACAGGTTGTAGCACTACAGCCCCATGCAACACTCATATTTAATGTTTCATTGTCGTAGATAATGTAATGACTTACTTTTCTCATCCTCTTTACAATTAGTGCTTTGTCTTTTGTCTTTGTTTCTCTCTCGCCTCTAGAAACTTTGTTCTGTTCATCTCTGATTCTCAATAAACTTCAATTATAATACTAAGAAACCACAGTGGAAGCTTAAAAATTCCACTGTGACACAGTAAAACTGCTCTGGCATAAAAGGGACACAGATCCTCCATTCTGCTTCACCTAACACCCAAACAGGACAAAAAAATTGAAAAATTAAATTGCGACAGGGTGGAGTTTGATGTCAATATTTAATTGGCTGTGTTCAAGTGACCTGCAAAATTGGTAATGAGCATAAGCAAAGCTATGTTAGCGTGATAGCTGCCACTGGTGCCACATTCAATCTGGACCGTGACCACGAGCCATCAAGCGATCCAGCAGCCATATTATATCTAGGACAAATGTGTTGGAAATGGTATTGTTTTTGGCTTCATGTATTAATTCTGACACGGAAGATACTGTTTGCTTTTGTTGTAGGCAGAACCAGTTTGGGAACGCTTGGTTTATTGCGCCATGCTGTATTGACTTTCTAGGGCCCCGACTGATATGTATACACACAGTGATTCTAAAAGTGCTGTATGTGGGCGAATCGCTGCCTGCATACAGTTCAGTTGTATTTAACTTTTAAGTTCAATGCCTTTGCATTTCATCTTTAACAACAGTTTATTTAGGTACAATTTTATTTTACATTCGTGTGCAATACATTTAATTTGAATAATTAATTAATTATTGAATTACTGATTTTTTATTTACCTATATTTAAGCACAGTGATGGGCAAACTGCATAATGTTATAATGTACAGGACTTACAATCATATTAAATATACTTTTTTAGGAATAAAACCTCTGTTTTGTTGTAGATGAACACTTGGGCCTACTACGTTACTGTATGTTAATGTTAGCCATGATGGTGGGACTTGGAGAGCTAAGTATTTTTTTAGGTTGTGAGAACCACTGCTCTAAACAATCAATACACAATTGGCTATGTTATGATATGGCTGATCATTGGATGAATTGTGTTTGTGGACCTGACTGATAATGGCTGCTATCTTTATTGAGGCTTGTTACAAAACTTCCGGGTCATGTAAATCCCACAAATTCAATTCAATGAAGTTTTTTTTAAACTGATTTGGGCCTGAAATTGAAACGTGAAAATTCTGGCATTTTTTTCATTTTTGTTTTAGATTAAAAAACAAAGAACAAAATAATTAGTCACTCTTTTTTTTTTCTTTTTTTTTTTTTGCATTTCAATGACCAATTGAAAATGGAAAGAACAAAGTATAAATGCGCTACAAAACCAATCCAACCCCGTCTCCTGGATTAGTATGTCCTGTGTAGCGGTGAGGGGTGTGTGTCACCAAATGACACTGGATATACTGGTCTCTCGGGGCAGAAGTGGCAGCATGGCATTATTGCCGTGGCCTTCCTCTAAACTCTGCTGCCGCGGCGACTTGGACTGTGGCCGCTGTCCGTTCAGGAGTGTCATGGGGATGTTGCAGTACGTGTGCTGGTTTCTGCTGGAGGACAGGTGCGGGAGAGTGCCCCTTGGTGCCATCTCATAGTCATAACTACGGTAGTAGTGTTTCTGTCTCATCTGGGTGTGGTACGAATTGTGGAAGTTGGAGCGCAAGTCCGGGTGTGCAGTCGCCATGGCGGTGGAGGTGGCGGTCGCCATGGACATGGCCGATACCGCCTGGAGCTCACCGAAAGGCCCTTGCTCGCTCACATCCAGTACTTGCTCGTGGGAGATGCTCAGGGGCTCAGTGCGCTTGAAGGGCATCTCGTAGATAAGCTGCTTCCAGAACTTGGAGTCTAGGTTGTTGCTGGCCGAGCCGCGCCACTTGATGACTGTCAACGTTTTAATGGTGTGTTTAAGGGCCTCCACCTCCTGGTAGTTCATGATGCCACGCAGCTCGGCGCACTCAATGAGGATGACCTTGATCTCGCCTGTCACCAGCATATTGCGCAGACGCGTCTCCAGCTCAAAGATGCTCCAGCCCCTCCGCACCACGTAGCTGGGCGTCAAAACGATAATGAGGCGCTTGCTCTGGTCCACGCAGCGTGCAACATCCTCGATGTAAGCTACAAGCACATGCACAAAAACACACACAATCCCTTTATGTAAGCCAGAGTTGTATTGGAAATGCTAATTGCATGAGTCATTTTTGTTGGCATTTTAAGAACCTGAATTTTGAAAGAGTCTGAAATGGCTTTTGGGGACGGAAATAAAATCCCATTGTTCAGACCCAGTATGAGAGGATTTTTGCGCATAATTACACATCCAAACCTAGCAGAGGGCTCGGGGGCTCAATTGGTTGCCCGACAATAAACCTAAAACACTTAAGACAAGCAAGATAACAGGGACACCTCTGTCAGCATGTCTACTAAACATTATGGATGTAAAGTTTGATTCAGGTTGGAACACTAAGAACTTGTCTGATTTGGGTTTGTTTTACGATGGTGTGTTTAGGCAAGATGTGATAGCTGCATCAGCTACTAAGTGACATCTGAGCAGTGTGACAAAGTCAATGAATTTATCAGATAAGAGAAAACATAACATAGGAAAGGACGACATTCATAATTTTTTTTCTTGGCATGTGGTATTACAAGAAGACAAGCTTTGTTTGAGAAAAGAGACCTTTTGTGTGACGATTCTTTGCCAGTGTGTCTAGCGCCACCTTTTAAGCTATAGCAGGGGACCAAAAACATATCAGTTTGTAAAATGAAACGCAAAATATTGTGTACTGAATGCAAACTGAGTAACATGTGGAAACGGGTCTTTCGTGTTCTTTAGACCCGAGATGTCTGTTCCAAAATAAATTGGCATGCTTGTAGCTATAGGCTAATGCCTGCAATTCGTCTTTCTCAGAATTTGTCATCCTGTCTCATCTTCAACTGCACTTTGAGAATATCAGCTACTGTCTTGTGTCCCCTTGAGTTGGTTTCTTTGTAGGAAAAAAATAAAAAATACAAGCCAACCCAAATGTGTACCACACCCATCTTCTATAGGTTGCAAGAACGTAAACTTGTAGAGCATTTGTTTGGGGGGCCTGAGTAAAATAGCGCTAATAAAAGGAATGTGGAGCCAAACTGGCCTTTGTTAATCACTTAAGCAAATGTTCCTCTTATGTGGTGCCTATGCTACAGTAAATGCACAAAGATGTGTTTTGTCAGTCCGCAGAATCCTCTGTTTCCAAACTACTTATGTCACCATTACACTGTTTAGAACCTGAATTAGTTTGACATTTCGCAGTTGTATTGGGTTTCTTCAAGAGAACTTCAATTACAGTGTTATCTAAAACCTCATAAAATGGAGCACGCTAAGTTCGAAAACAAATGAAAGTTCACTCAAAACAGACCCATGGGTGACAGTGGGTACTGTCACCACTAAAGGGACTGGAGTAGACTGGAAACTAACAGCCTTTGTTAAACAAGTTGAATTTCACATTCAGATTGTTCATCCAACATACGTGATCTTCCTGTGTCGACACAAAAAAAACTAAGTGAAAGAAAGTACCTCTAAGTAGTCTGGTGTCATCCTGGAAATGATCACTGGTGAAACCTAAACATAAATATTCAACATTGAAAAGGTAACAAATAAATTTGAAGTCGACACAAACAACTCTGTCAATGTAGGGACGTGTTCTGGCGTAAGGTGCCCGCACCCGATGACATGGCATTCACTTGTGCCGATCAGTCTATTCTGGTTCACATTGGGATGTGTAGCATAGAAAAGCAGAGGAGTATCAACTATGCTAACATACTGAAACTAATCTGGCGTCCACATTATTTATCTCAAGTATATAGTAATTCTCCACTATTTGCGGGGGCCCACCGCCAATAGTGACAAACGATGACTAATTGACGTTTCCGATAAAAAGGTTTACAATTGCCTATATTAATAGTGTCAACCATAAATATACCACAAACTATATTATCCCCAAAAAGTTTAAAATCATTTCATGTCTAATAGAAAACTAGTGCTACTTTTCTATGAGACAGGGCTTTGGCGCACTCTTGTGGCATCTTAGGGCACTTTAAGAAGAGCACAGAAACAGTATATAGGTGAGTTTTTCTGTGAAGAACGGAGGATATGTTCAGGAAAAAGAATTAGAACTAGTTGAATTCAGAAATAGGCGCGGGAATATCATTGCAACATTTTACCAAACTCCTTGCATTTATACGCTACATTCCCCATATGAGGATATAGTCAGAGTCGGAATCTGTGACCTTGGAATGATGCCATAGACAAGCGCAATAAGTGATGGTGCTGAGCGTAGGACGACAGGTGGATGCAAGTATAATGATGATGACATCCAACTCATTGACATGAGTCCATCAGAGATAAGCGGGTAATGGTGGTGGTGGTGCGGGGGTCCTTGAGAGTCAGGCAGGGCCTGAGGACGGTCTTCCAGAGGAACGTTTCAAAACATGCACATGCACAAAGAGCTTGTGGATTGCGCACCATGCAGTGAGTAAGAACTGGATCGGGACCATGGACGGGAACAGTAAAGTTGCAACTTCCTGCTACTTGCAATTGCTGTGCAAAAATGTTGTTGACTTTTTAAAAATTGTTTTATTATTATGATTTCTTTTTTTTTGCCAAAGCATTTTTAATACATAGAACATGACCTATCCTGGCAGGTGTACAATTTGGAGTTCAAGCAAATCTGTTCCTCTGAAGTCAAAAGCAACAAAAAGAAAAACACAACCTCACGTCTTATACTTACTTTTTTGGAACGTTTCAAATAAACAATGTTTATTTGTATAACTTTGGAACCAAGACCCTTCCATGGTCTCTATCCACTTGACCTCAGGTCTGACAAAACAACTTGCTGGGCCGCTTTTGCTACAATAAAGTATCAAAAAACTAAAAACAAACAAAAAGAAAAAACACACCACGGCACCACTGCAGACACCAGTGACATTAAGCCACACGACATGTGACACAACGCAACGGAGAGAAAGCTTACTTCCTGTGGGGATCAAGTCCCTGTCTGGAATGAAGAGTTTATACCCGTAATGCTTTTCCAGCACGTCGGGCAGGATCTCCAGGGCAAAGCGCTCCTCCTCTCGAGTCTCCTGGCTCCACTGGTCTGGGTCTACTTTTGTGTAGGACAGGTAGGCATCATAGTCTTTGTTCTCTGTAGGAGCACATGCACATGCAAAACTGTCAAGGCCTTTCTCATAAATCTCCCTCCATCACTTGAAAATACAAGCCTCTTTCACAAAGTCACACATTTTGACACAACAGTAAAAAAAGCAACAAAGCGGGAGCAAGGGCGGTAATAAACTTTCAATACTGTTAGCCTAATAGCATTATTTGCTTTGTGATTTTTAAGTTACTATCACAATATCAGTAAAAAATACCAATCTGCTTGCTAAAAATTGTGTTCTATGTAGACTCTCAGCCATCCAGGTCATGGTAATCCGCAAATGTTGAATCGAGGTCATTGGACATTTATTTTTCTTGAATTTGTTGTGTTTTTATTTTCCTCATTTTCTGAAAACATTCAAAAATGACTGGCAAATATACTATTTTGTTAATGAGGGGCGTGCAGCGACCTTTGGAGGGATAGCTGCTCAAAATTAAAAGCGGGGCACATGGTACAAGAGTTGGAAATGTCTTATAGAAAAATACTGTGTGTGTGTGTGTGTGTGTGCGCGCGCGCGCGTGAATGTTCCTGGTCCATCTACTGCTGGCTTCTTACACAGGATGGGAGATGGTCCTTACAAAGCCAGACATGACATGGGAATGTATTTGATTTTATTTATTTTGTTGTGGCTGCTTTTCTTGTCAAAAAGTACAATATCATAACAATATAATGTTGTCCTGAGATTTTGTTTTTACATTTTTTTTTTTACCAACAGTACAAAAAGAAGAATATGAAAAGAAAAAGGGTTCAGAGTCCTATCCAATCCAATGTCAATTGTTCCATTGAGTGTATTTGAGCTTTTGTATCCATTGGGCAGTTGTCGGTGGTACAGGTTTCAACCAACAAATTGTTATCATTTTTCTTGCAACCATTAGAAGGTGATGTGACAAAAATCTTTGATTGCGCAACAAACCGTCAGGAAATATCCAGTAAAAAAAGGGGAGGTTCATTTCGAGTAGATTGTCTATTATTCCTTTCACACCGATCCAAAAATGGTGTATACTGGGGCAGTCCCAAAATATGTGGGTTTTATCACCCACACACCCACAGTGTATTTATATTTAATATTTTAGCCTTCCAATCAAACTCCTTCCACAGTTGACTCCCCACCCCTTATGACAACCAGAGCAAACATCTTCCCAGGTATTATCATCCAGTATCACATTTAGTTCCATTTCCCATTGTTATTTTTTATGTTCTGAGTTTTTGACACATCAAAGACCTTTTTTTTTTTTTTTTTTTTTATTCACAACACTATCATTTTAAATCAAATAAATAAAATGCTTTCCTATATTTGTAAATGGCTGCAATTTTGGTATGTGCACACAAAATGCTCATTTGTGGTCACGAAATACAAATTTGTGACCTTGAACTAAGTAAAACATGGGCACAACACACACATTTGTGGCCACATAATAGCTGTGGCACCATACTCACTTTCCCTACCAGTTAGGTAGGGAAAGTGAGAGCTCCTTGCCTGGAAACCTTAAGGTGGAGATTGAGGCCGGCCGGGGCTAAAGAGATTGGACACGGATACAGTAGTAACATTGAATTTTCTTTTAGGCTGGGGATAAACAACAAAGACAAAAACTTGGCATTTCACCTATTTTGTGAAACGTCATGTCATGTCTGCAGCTCCGTAGATGTTGGCGGCTTTATTCTCTGCAACGGTTTTTCTTTTTAACGAAACACACAACTGAGAAAATTCTCATGTTCGAAGGTGGTTCACTGCACATTCTCCATCCACGGCATAGCATTGCTTCTCTGCCCTCAATTACTTTGTAATGATATAGATTTTGGTTTTTTACAGTGTAAAGTGAGACATCAGTTAAGCTCATTCTGCAGGACAGGACATAAAACAACAATACATTCATAACACTCCTGATCTTGACTGAATTTACCAAACTATTATCACAAAAGGAATATGCAATCATGAAAACTGCACAACTTCCATTGAGTTAGAATACAATGAAGTTAAATCATAACTGGCCAGATAATTAAATGTCCAATGATGGCACAAGATAGAAAGGAAAGTGAAGAGGAATTGAACCATTTCTAAAAAACAATTTAAAAGAGTCCTTATCACCAGCTTTTTAGTCAAATTGGATTACTTTCTGATTTACTTAGTCCTCTGTCAAACCAAACAAATTACCTTTGTGTTTTAAGTAAAACAAGACATTCAACGAGTTCAGCTTTTGGAAAAGTGATTGACATTTTTGCTTATTTTCTGACATGTTTCGAATCAAACACGAACCCAATCATTCCGAAAGAGTGCCGGTCCGGAGCCCACTTTGAAATCCTGAGGCCCACCAAAACCTTAAATCAAACTCTGATCAACATATGAGGCTATAGGAGCAATAACATTCATAAAAATGTCCCAAAAAATACTGTATGTACAAAGGAGTGCGTTAGCAGTTACATTAAAATAGCTAGCAAGCAAGCTAATATACTGTAGGTAACATTATCAGTCTTACATCGGGGTTCCGATTTGACTTTATGACACACGGAAGGGCATCAAAATGCAAACCTTTGGACCACCAAAACACATATCTATCTCCTTGATGGTAAACTTTTCACAATAGCCGACTCACTATTCATTATCCCTAAACATTAACATGGCCTATTAATTTGTCATACATTTGTCTACACCAACATGTAGAAAAGTGTTCCTCAACTTACATGGCTTGTTTGTTCAACATTTGATTGAACGTCTGATGCATGTCATGACTTATGATGGATTCAACACTAGTTTGGAAATACGTGTAACGACATGTTAAAAAAAAAAAAATAGTTTTAATAGCTGTAAAATTGTGTTTGTGTGTATGAGTGAGGGGTA
This sequence comes from Phyllopteryx taeniolatus, assembly GCF_024500385.1. NCBI lineage: Eukaryota > Metazoa > Chordata > Actinopteri > Syngnathiformes > Syngnathidae > Phyllopteryx > Phyllopteryx taeniolatus. Next base: position 46,181,764 of record NC_084502.1, on the reverse strand, counting down.
GTGAGGGTCATCTTCAGTAGTGCCTTGTTTCCTTGCTCTGTTATGGGACCTTTGATTCTGATGAAACATTTTTAACTTTTATGTCTGATAAACATGAATCTCACTCACTGAGCACCTCACGCAGGCACGCGGAGAAATTCTCGCCACAGCTCCTCCCCTCTCTCATGCACTCACTGTTCAAACGCATATAACTTTACTAATTTCTTAATAAATTAGTGCTTAATGTTTTCTTTCAGCACAGTTACTCAAAATCTAAATGGCACTATTGCGCCATTATGATGACTGCAGTTGTTGTAGGGCTTATAATGGGAACCCTCCGCTTTAATAAAACAAAAACCAAAAAAATTCCAAGCTGCTAGCAGCATGTTTGAAGCGGAGAAGCTCCTGACAGAGGTGAAAAAAGTCCACTGGCACTGGAAAGAGAACGTACCCAAAACTTGCAGCCAAGGAGAAACCAAAACCTAACCAAATGTTACATTCAATGTATGTTATTGCAACAAAAAGCTAGCGTTATTGGAACATTCTGGGAACCAAAAATTGCCAGTAGGAGTGCAGTTAACTGAATCCAAACATGCAATCTGATGTTTCACCTTCACGGGGTGCTTGATTTAGTACAGCCTCTGGCAAAACAAAACGTGCATAAGTCCATGGGAAAATGCACGCAGCATCCGCGCAGGGCCAGATTTGACAGGGAACGCCCACAATTTAGGGTTGCTCCACCCAGAGTGCATATCTGGCACGAGGGTGCGTAAATGACAGATTTCAGTGGGCGGGAGAATGCTTGCAGCCATACTCTCACAGATTACAGATTAAGAATAAAATAGGAGTAGGATTGCCCAAGTATCTTCTTCACAACAGCTGTGCATCTTCAGGAGTTGACGCTGAGGGACTACATAGGACACATTAGTGTGATACTGGCACTCACTGCATTCAAGATGGCTAGGTTCGAGGGTGTGGGGGTGCTGTATATGCAAGCACACGGCTAGCCCGCGGTTACGGAGTGAACTCCTGAACTCTTCGCGGTGAGCGCCAGCTGAGGCGGAGGCATAATATGTAGTGTGTCTCCAGGCTCCATTAAGTTTAATGGACACTAAGCACACTTAACTCTGAATGCACACACTACCAAGGAAGTAAGTTTGTTGAAATTTTTTGTTGATTTTTTGGATAGTTTTGCAATTGATTATATTAATTATATTTTGTTTGAAATTAAATCCTTTGTGCCACACTTTTGTGCTATTGCTGCTGTTTGTGCCTCTTTTTGGCCTGACTCTACTGATTACTCCCTACATTATGTGAAAACTGTCTGGGCTGAGGCATGAACCATATGGTGGGAGCGAAGGGCAAAATCACAGCAGATGTGGCTGTGGACTCATCAAATCGACGTTGACATCGAGGAAAGTGCAGCGAACCTGAGTGACGCTGATCCAGTGTTCACGCTGGAGAACAGCAACAACCGAGAGATTGCCTCCAGAAATAGTTTGAATGGAATGAGGACACAAATGCATGTGCTGTGGAAGTAGCCTTACAAACAATTTCCTCTTACCTCCATCTAAATCCTCACTGCCGAAGTGGGTCCTGTAGAAGAGCATGAGCTCAATCCTGTAGCACTTGTACAGTGTCACCAGGCAGATAAGCAGGAGCAGAATGGCGCCCAGACCGCCGGCCAGTTCCACTGTGTACATGAGCTCGACTGTGAGGGCAGATGCAGAGAGACATATCCATTTTGGGTCTGTTACCATTTGGTTCTGTAATGCTGAGCTGAAAGCAAAACATGCAGTGGAGCAGGCTCAGTGAAAGATTGCCCTAAAGGTTAAAGGGAGTGAGGCAGGGGTGGGCTTAGCCTCAAGTAGAACAAGTCTGATCTCAGGTACCTGAATGCCTCCCGGCCCAGGACACCATCACACTGATGCAAACACAGTGATGCTGGTAAACAACAGCTCTGACTGAAACACCAGTAAAGATCAGTACTGTGTGTGTTTCGGTGTGAATGTGTGAGGTGAAGTGATGCTCCAGGCTGCTCAGATCCAAGCAGCTTACTCTCACTCCATCCCCATTGGAAGCTGCATGCAAGGAATTGTGTACATTTTGTCTTTCAAACTCCACCTTCACTTCTCCTTATTATTGTCTGTGAGGCATCCTGGACGCGTTGACTTCTTGGGGGTGGGGGAGCACTTACCCTTTGAGGTTCTCCTGCTCTCCCACTTCACAGACTTCTAATTCCGATAAAGGGACCAAACAACACTTAATATGTGATAGTGGGGAAGGAGGCCAACGGTTCCTTCCCCACTATCACATATTAAGACGAATGATCTCCTAACGAGGAACAGGCTAGATAGATTGAAAGTGCAGCAGCCACTGCTTGGCTCCTTCTTGTTATGTGTGTCCGTCACTCTCAGAGGAGACCAAGTTGCTTGAACGGCAAGTGTGAGTAGAGTAGAGAGGCACGAATGCACTTTGCAATTTACAGTCTCACTCAAATCTCATCTACCGCCAAGATTAGAGAGCTGAGGTGTGGAAAAGGAAAGGTTCTTTCTTCAAAGTACTAAAAAGAAGTTCGCTGTGCGTACGGATGCAAAAATTTAATTACAAGGTCATAGAGCCCATATCTCGTATGCCTGAGGAAAAGGCTCTTATTGTTTTTTTTTTTTTTTGTCAGCGCCAATGGAGTGGAACCTATTGGCAAAGCTAGGAGTAGAGCTCAGAGCTCTAATGAAGAGGAATGTTGTATATCCACAGTATGTAAATGTGTGCAATAATTACTGTTGTAGGATTGCAGATTCCCCCATTCATAAAATATGAGGGAACCTCTAAGTTTTAACACAATCAGTTTCATGATGCTGTTTGTCCTCTGTTTTGTTGACATTTTGAATTTATTTCAACAGAAATATTGAAAATCAAAAGTGACACCATTACATGACTTATTAACAATACAGGCAATGTTTTAACAAGCGTTTAACATTCTTATGTAAGATTAATTTTAGGGAGGTGAGTCACTTATTATAACTACTTCATTTAATTCCATTCTTCTGTTGTTAATATTGTCGACGTATGTATTGTGAACTTTAACCATACTTTTTTTTAGAGATGGAGACTTGTGTGATGTTACTTTCTCCACAAGTGCTTCTTCTTCTTCTTCTTCTTGTTCGTCCTCTGCAAATGAACACTTCCTCAGTTGAGGTGGATGAACAGGCAATCGATAATAAAGTCCCGCTTTGCCCTCCCCGAGCACAGAAACAAGCAGTCAATTTTTTTGTGCTTACTGAATTGCTTGCAAGACCTTCACTTTGTTGTCAGAGTGAAGGTCTGTGGTATTTGCCACTTCCAAAGCTTCAGAGAAGCCATGACTTTAAATCAAGGCCTTTAAATCCGTCGGTTGGATTTGCTGGACTTTAAAATCTCTACCTTTCTTGGTGATCTGGATGTTTGCATGCCGCCGACCATTGCCATTTTCCACGTAGCAGGTGTAGTTTCCCAGATCGCTCTCCTCCAGGGAATCAATGCTAAGTGAGATGGAGACTTCCTGCTCCCCCAAGTGCTCTCGGACTGTCCTGTAGCAGAGCAGAGAGCGCAATGTAGGGTCAGATAGATGAAGGCCTTTGAAAATCATGTAAACACAAGAAGGTTTGATACCCTATTGTCACCATTAAGCATAGCAACAAGGGGAAACGTTAATCCCTGGAGTGACAAATGAATACAAATGTTCCACCGTTGTGAGTTTGAAATACAGCACGGCAGATGGAACAACACTGGACCCTGTCTTGGCTGTGCATGACAGCAGGATCAAAGTGCAACATGACGGTTGTGATGGTGAAATCGAGAAAGTCTTTCTACCACATTTGTGAACTTGATTTTTGCACAAAATAAAGACTGAAAGTATTTGTTTCCCATTGTGACAGGCATTCCAAAATGGCATCTCACAGTTGTCAGTGATGAGATGTGAAAAATACAAGCTGAAGAACAAGCCTTGGTATGTCTGAGAACATGCTTTTATATTGTGTGTGGAGGCCTTTTATATTTTTATTCAATACTTCCGACAGAAAGAAACACCTTTGGAAAACAATAACTTCACACTGTAGGAGGTAATAAGCAGAGTATTGAGTCTTTCATAAAATATGGATTTTCGTTAATCCCCAAAAATCTTTTCATCGAGAAAATGTGTTCTGTGCGCGTATCTTAAAATCAATAAATCATTCATCCATCCATCCATTTTCTGAGCCGCTTATCCTCACAAGGGTTGTGGGAGTGCTGGAGCCTATCCCAGCTATCTTCGGGCAGGAGGCGGGGTACACCCTGAACTGGTTGCCAGCCAATTGCAGGGCACATACAAACAAACAAACAACCATCCGCACTCACATTCACATTTACGGGAAATTTAGAGTCTTCAATCAACCTACCACACATGTTTTTGGGATGTGGGAGGAAACCGGAGTGCCCGGAGAAAACCCACACAGGCACGGGGAGAACATGCAAACTCCACACAGGCGGGGCCGGGGATTGAACCCAGGTCCTCAGAACTGTGAGGCAGACGCTCCTCCAGTCGTTCACCGTGCCGCTCAATAAATCATGATCATTGTATTTTGCTATGACACATTTTCCAGTATTGTTCAAACCTCTGCACTAGCTGTTTACACCTGTCACGCAATGTCTAATAACAGAGGAGATGTGCACCTCCTGGTCAATTGGTTGCTGCAGCTTTCCAGCCACTGACATTATAATTGTCTAATTAGAAGACAGCCTGGACCAGTAATGCCCCATAGCACCTCAATGTTCTTCGCCTTACTTCAATGGTGGGTGAGGGATTGCTGCTATGAGCTGACCTATATTGGAAAAACTGATGACATTGAGAAAATACCAACAGGTGGTGACATCTAAACCTCAACATTGTGGAGCAATCCTTCTCCCTTCCTACTTATTGCTTCCCCACAATCTGCTTTGCGATAATCTGTGGTCAGGTTTGTTGTCTTCAGTGTTGTCGCAGTTACCATGAAATAGTATCTTAGTTACTTTACTGATTATTAGATTTTAAAACTGAGTTACTCTCATGATTTTCAAAGTAACTAAGTTAGATTACAAGTAACTTTATTAGTTGCATTCACCAGTTGCCGACAACACCACCTCAATATAAAAATGACAACTGGTTTTGCCAATGCTTTACTTGAAGGGCATTTTAAACAGTAATGTTTAAGAATAAAGTTTTTATTAAAAATAAATACTTGTTTTTATATAAAAAAAAAAAAAAAAGAAATAAACTTTCTGGATGTTACTTAACATAAATAGGCTACGTTTTTTTTTTTTTAAAAGATAGTCTTTCTAGACTTGACTTAAAATAAATAATTTTAAAAATCGATATATAAAGTAGCACTCTTTTTGTCAACGCCAAAGCATGTGCTATCAATCCAGAACATTTGAAAAATGAGACAAAAAAAATCTTACCTTTATTAGGTTACTTGTAGTTCCTCATTGTGATCATTGTACAGAATGCAATGTGGAGGCATTCTTGGTTTTTGTGCAGTCCACAAACATTGAATGCGCTGACACTTTACCCCATTTACCACTAGCTGCATCATCGTAGGCACACATCTCAAAGTGGCATGTCGAATTTTTCAATTCATACTCTATCTATGGGTGGGACTTTCTACTGTAAGCTTGAATCTAACCGCGCGACTTCGAGATCAGAGTGCAAGGGTTTTATGGCGGTTGGTTAAAATTCACATTTGCATTGTTAAATATATGTTTTCCAATATATTCATGTCATTTACAGCACGTTATTAACTATAAACTAGGTTTTATTGAGCACTCCTGAATGTTTCCGATTTTGAGACATCCTTGGTGTTTCACTCAAATGTTTGCAGGAAACAAAGTGAACAGGTAACAAATTGAGGAGCGAAAAGGGAGGACAACTGGAAGTGCCAAGAATCTCCTGCTGGGTGTCTGTGCAAACACTGAAGACCGGTGAGCACATAACCCTTTTAAAGTTACTCTATCCACAAGAAAGGCTACCGCAAGTGATGTAAAGTTTGTCAAGCATTAACGTCCTGCATTTACTTTGAATGGGGAGTGACCTTTTGGAATAAGAGCAGGATGAAGATTTATACACACAGGAGTCAGGTGAAAGTAGACTTGTGGTCAAACCGTACATGTCTGAGCCGATCAGGAGGAAACAATGGTAATTGCTTGTCTTTGATGGCTGTTAGAGGCTACTTTTAACAGCTGCACAAACATCATGAAAGTGAAACTGGTTCAATGCGACGGAGGATGTGTATGTATATCAGTGGTGTGGCATGGAGCCTTTAGAGCCTTTTCTGATGGCCTAATCAGTATCAAAAGCACTGACTTACAATTACAACTTAATTAAATTATCAATTATTTATAAGTCATGTATATGTATATAATAATTTATATAACAATACATATAAATCTTTTCTCGTCATTTCATAGCATGTGTGCATGGACTATGCTCAGCTTCCAGTCATGTACAGTGCTATATATGTAATTAATTTTTTTGTCCAATCCAATTTCAGATTCTACGTGTTGCCATGTAAATGTAATCTGTCCAAGGCCTTCAGAATCCAAATTCTGATGTCATTCAAGTCAAACACACACACACCATTGTCAGGTCTAACCACCTCACCACTCTGCACCTTCACGTAGACTAAGTCACGTTGGCATTTTTCCCATCCTTTGATTGGTTCAGCCAAATAGTTCTCTGATTGGTTGAGCTGACTATGTGCATGAAAATTGATTTACTGAAGAGACGATTTTGGACATGATTAAAAATTCATTTTAAAGGCAATTAAAAAAACTCGACTTCTATCAATCCATCCATCTATCCATCCATCCATCCGTCCGTGAGTGTGTGTGTGTGTGTGTACATTTGCTCCAGCCGGCTGTCGGTAGTAAAAAGCCATAAAGTCCTGAGCAATCAACCGAAAGTTAAACAACATGCCGATTTGGTTTAAAATGTAACTGCAAATAGTTTTAATATGTTTCTAATGCTCAGTGCATAATCACCACCAACGGTATAGTCATCGTACGGCCATCTTGTATGTGCCGCTTTTTTCCATTACCATGGCAGCCGATGTCCGGGTTGAAGACGCGATTAAAAATCGTCACTGCAGCTGGTTTCAGCCGTGCTCAAACTATGCCCGTGTTTCCAATACTTTCTGCTAAATGTCTCCGAAAACACGCCAGTTCAAAAGTTACTTATACTTACTCGGCAGCAGCCAAAGAGCCCCCCCACAACTCCTTGCCGATTGACTCTTGAGGATCCACTGGTCTCATATCGCAATTTTATTACTTGGAACTACCCACACTAGTAGTACAACCAGTTGCCACACTTTAAAACATTGTGAAATAGTAAAATATGCGGCAATAAACCGAACAACGATGTGTGTGGGTGTGCGTGTTTGAGTAGCTGAATGAACGCCCGGTGTGCCATTTGCTCCGTCATAGCCAAAAATAGCAGACGATAGCCGAAAGTGGGGAGACGCTAGATTAAAAACGCAGACGACACGTTGAGTCATATATATCGATTAAACTGCTGTGTAACTGTTATATAATGACCTCAAAATGGCAGTTATGGTTTGTAAAGGGATTCTAGAGGTATCAAGAAAATGTTTTAAATCTTTGCACTCTGACCTTTAAATGTTTCTTCAAAACTGACGTAGTGTTTTTGAAGCTATAACACACTGAGTGTACAACGAACCTCAATATTTTCATATTTCACTGACACACTCAAAATAGTGACAGCTTGAAAACGCAAACCCCTCACCTTCCTCCTTTGTTGACTAAGCACTTGTACACGAGTTGTCCACATGTTGAAAACGTGACTTAGCACATACGTGACGTCACTCCCTTGGACATGTGATCATCTCAAAATGCCGCAAGGGACCGTTTGTTAATATTTCGCCTTTGTTTCATAATGTACAGTTGTTCGTTGAGTGCCTTTTTGTTAGGAATAGTTTAAAAAAGTGTTTTATTATTTGTTTATAAAACAATATATAATGTTTATATTATTTGTTTGTACAACAAAGGCTGAAAGTTGGTCTAAACTTAGGACATGCACTTTGTCAGTGAATGTTGTGTCCTGTTCATTCACCTGCCTCATGCTACTCTCTGCTGCTTTATACTTTGTTCCTTACCACCACTGGCAAAGTGACATCCCAAAACAATCAAATGCTAGCAGGTAACAAAGCGAGGAGCAAGAAGGGAGGACAACGGGAAGTGCCAAGATTCTCCTGCTGAGTGTCTGTGCAAACGCTAATGACGGCGAGCCTATAACCCTTTTACGGTAAAACAATTGCAGCAATTTCCAGTGTGTACTTAATGATGCATGGGGCTCATTGCGTGAAGAGCAACAAGGGCCACTTTGGAATTAATCTCCTGTCGACCACGGGAAACCTGAATATGTAAAGCCCCCTAATCTGTGTCGATCGATGAACGGACTAAACAAAGCAGACATTTGAACTACAAAGAAAGTGCTTCATTAACAGCCCTACATTGCCCTGAACAAAGTAAAAAACTAGGCTTTACACGATCAGGATTTTTGGGGCCGATCACCGATCATCGAGTTTAAAAAAAACGATAACCGATCACCCGGGTCCTCAGAACTGTGAGGGGGATGTGCTAACCAGTTGTCCACCGTGCTGCCTACTACTACTACTATCACTACTACTAATAAAAAAAAAAAGAATAATAACAGTTTCATGTACCTTTTTAAATTATGGTTCCTAGTCTTATTTATTATTTGTGCTTTCAGTCATTTGACAAATTGTTTTGAAATTGTTGCTACACCCCTGTCTACGTTTACTGCATTTTGGTCCTGGTGCCTGCAACTGTCCATGTTTTCACAACACCTACACACTACTTATAAATGAGGTTCTTAAATTAGAAGCAATTAAAATGAACAGTTAATTTTTTATTTTCTTATTAATGGATTGTCAAACAAGCACACATATGGTCTCCATTGTATTCAAATACACAGTGCCTCACAAAAGTGAGTCCACCCCTCACATTTTTAAAGCTATTTTATTATATCTATTCATAGGACACAACTGAAGAAATGACAATTTGCTACAAAGTTCCATCACTGGCAACAAACGTGAGTACACTTCTATGTGAAAATTCCAAATTGGTCCCAGTTAAACATTTTACACATGCTCAACATCATATCCAGAGGTTGTCTTTGGAAAATAGATGTATGAGTGATGCCAGCATTGCTACAGAGGTTGAAGGGGTTGGGCCTCAGCCTGTCCGTTCTCAGACCATATGTAGTACATTGCATCAAATTGGTCTTGTCATGAACGGAACAGAGGATAGGACCCAAAAATGCACGACTCCAAAACAAATGGACAGTTTCCAAAAAGAGAGGTTTAATAGACAGGCATAGGTCGGTACACAGGCAGGCAATCCAAGAAAGGCAACAGTATCCAAAAACATGAGGCAAAGAGGCTAGGTCGATAATCGGAACAGGGTCAAATCTTACTGTGAGTCTGTGACGTGGAAACAAGGAATGCTGGAACCCGACGACAAGGTACAACGAACTGGCAACGAAAGGGAATGAGACACGAGGTTAAATACAATAGGTAATTAGGGTGAACGAGGCACAGGTGGTGAAGATGCTCACAGGAGCAGGTGTGTGTGAAACAGGGGGGAAGACAAAACCCGGAACACACACCCATGACAGGTCTGCATGGCTGTTGTCCCAGAAGGAAGCCTCTTCTGATGCACAAGAAAAGAGTTTGCTGAAGACAAGCAGACTAAATTCATGGATTACTGGAACCATGTCCTGTTGTCTATTAAGACTGAGATAAACTTATTTGGTTCAGATGATGTCAAGCATGTGTGAAGAGTACAAAGAAAAGTGTGTCTTGCCTACAGTCAAGCATGGTGAAGGGAGTGTCATGTCTAGGTCTACGTGAGTGCTGCCAGCAACTACAGTTAAATGAGGGAACCATGAATGCCAAAATGTACAGTACTGTGACATACTGAAGCAGGTCATGATCCCCTCCTTTTGGAAACTGGGCCACAGGGCAGTATTCCAGCAAGATAACATCCCCAAACACACCTCCAAGATGACCACTGCCTTGCTAAAGAAGCGAGTTTAAAGGTAATGCACTGGTCAAGCATGTCTGCAGACCTAAACCCTATTGGTCATCTGTGGGGCATCTTCAAACAGAAGGTGGAGGAGCACAAGGTTTCTAATATCTACCAGCTCTGTGATGTCGTCATGGAGGAGGGAAGCTCAGGTAATCTCCATGCCCAAGAGGTTTAAGATAGTGTAGTGTAATAGTGGCCACACAATATATTCACACTTCGGGCACGATTTGGAAATTTTCAAGGGAAGGGATGGACTCACTTTTGTTGGCAGGAGTTTAGACATTAATGGCTTTGTGCTGTTATTTTGGGGGGACACCTATATAAGCTGTACACTGACTAGTTTACATTCCAGCAAAGTGTCATTTCTTAATTGTTGTCTCTTGAAAAGGTATAATAACATATATACGTGTGTGTATTTACAATGTGAAGAGTGTACTCACTTTTGTAAGATTGTGGACATGCTGAGAAAGACAATACCACTGAGACGCCCACTTTGAGATGTTTTTACTCATAATAACAAACATTTTGAACATAAACAAGGGCCCATATCGATACAATTTTAAGAAGGTTTTATTTTCAACTCGTGTAATTGGCGGCCTCAGTTTTAAATGAATCGAATATAGATATTTTTGGAATGTGGGAGGAATCCGGACATACTGCAGAGAGCCCAAGCAAACAAAAAACATGCAAGTGAGTGGCAAACAATTTATCAATACAAGTGTGTAGTTGTAAATTCTGCTTCTGTGACAATCCAATTTCCCTCACAGGATGAATAAAATATGTATCTATCTACCCATCTATCTGAAATCCATTTCTTTCATTGAGTTTTTTCAAATCTTTTTTTTTTAGCTCATTAAAAAACTGGTACATAGATTTACTGTACTTTATAAAATAAAACAAATATGTGCAAAATATTTACATTTATCATTTAAAAGTATTGTATTAAAGAATTTGTTAGTTAATCATAAATTTCAAAAAAATGAGAATAAATTAACATAAGCTATTTTCCATATTTTCCATACACATAGACCTTTTTTTTCACCTCACTTGCAAATGACCTGGCCCATCTGACTTTCTGTTTTCAAAATCAAACTAAAAGTTTGTCACCCCTGCTCTAGTCATATTTTCAGCCTTCCTGGCAAGTTTCTTGCCTCCATCATGCTGCCACCTTGAATTCTGTAGGCTCTAATTGGTCTAATGTCTTTCATGACGAGAGTTGTGCTGAGAGTCGGGCAGAGCATGCTAGCAGGCGGATAGACGTCGCCAAATGCCAGGTCACCGGCTAGGCCGCTAACTCCTCCGCCCAGCCTTGTCATACTGCTCACAGTTAATTAACCTTTTCATTTGGCGGCATTTGTCTACGATAGCGGATTCCTACTTCACATGGACCACCATGTTTTCCTCTTCAATGCTTTATCAGTTGAAAAAGAGCTTAAGGGAGTCCTACATGGAAACTTCTCTAAATAAGCTGCTGTTCCCACAAACAGAATGTCATTTGATTTGCTTCGTTTCATGATGTTTTCTCTGCTCTCACTAATTCCTACTCTGCCTAACAGGCAGTAAACCTTTCTCATGCAACTGATAAAGCTGTACATGTCATTTTATCTTGTTATAAAGTCCCGCCGTAAAAGGACTTACTTGATATCACTCTCCCGTACCCGCTCCTCATCCAGATCCTCAATAAACTTTTCTGCCTTCATCCAGTAAATAAGTGGGCTGACATCACCGCTGTAGCCAAAGAACGCTCTGCACGTCAGGTTGACTGGACTTCCTGTGGGATGACAGGGGAGAGGAGGTACGTTGAATGCTTGACTCTGTAATTATCCTACACATTCAGTCCGGAACAGCCACTATGACACATGCAGCACTTCCCAATTAGTCCCATTCAGTTCTAATTTGACCCAGGAGCCATTTTAAACTCGACTTAAATCCAATTCTGCTTTTGGAGAGCATCCCGCTCGCAGGCTCCCAGCTTCCAGTGTGGCTTGAGGACAGACAAGGGCAGACTCAAAATCAGCTTTAGGATATACTGTAGTTCAGACTGACCCAGGCTTGTCCTCCATCCTCTCTTTTAGTTACCGTAATTTCACGTGTATAATGAGCACCCATGTATAATACGCAGCCCCAAAGTTGACCTCAAAATTCTGGAAAACCCTTCTACCCATGTATAATGCATTTTTACAATGCATGATTTTGTTTCTACCCATATGATCAAAACATGAAGTATTATCTGTGTTTTGTTAGTTTTTTTTTCCAAATAATTATTCTAAAGTAAAGCACTTCATTTGAACACATGATACTTTCTTTATATTTACAGGAAGTCCTCGAGTTACGACGTACTTGACCTACGACGTTTCGACTTTACGACGCCCGTGCCTCGTCCGCCATTTTGTCCCCAGCACCATAGTGTTTCTGCTTAGCTAGTGCATAGTGCTTGTCTGTGTTTGTGTGCCGGGAGTATCTTTGCCTTTTTCGCCCTCCTTTTTTCACACTCTCAGCAGTAATGGTAAGTACAGCATCTTATTGTTTTATTTTAATGTATTTTAATTTCTTTAAGCGAAGTGTTAACCTTTCCTGCTACGGTCACCTGACCGTGGTCGGGAGACGCAGGGGAGAGGTTGTCCTCCTCTGGGTTAACTCCCTTCTCTCGTTGCACAGCTGAGCTGGGTGGTGGCAACAATAAAGGCACGTAGCACCGATTTGCTGCTTTAATGGCTTTATTAGCTCCTCTGCACATTGAACGTCAACGGGTCCTCCGCTAATCACTACTCTTCCCCGTTCGCCATCACTACATTTGCTACTGTACACACTCGCAACTGGGCGCATTCCTTCCTCCTTCACAGTCTCCCCGGACGACGCCTGCGCAGTCCGTCTCACTCACACATCGAAGCACACGCTCACACACACTGAGCTTGCTGTCACAATCACGTGGGACAATACCCGTAACAGAAGTATTTCGACGTAAATTTCGACATTAACGGTGAAATCCGACTTGCGCGGAAATTCGGGTTATGTCGCCAGCGTAGGAACGGAACTTGTTCGTAAATCGAGGACTTCCTGTACTTGCTGTTGTTTTATTTAGTAAATGAGAAAACACACAATTGTGCTCATATGTCTGATTACCCGGGGATAATTTGTAAGATGGGTGCAATTCTTCAAAGAAAACATGAAGGGCCAGCCGAAACACATTTAGTTGTATTTTAATGGGATTCAAATTAAACTGTCAAGCATTTCAGAAAATCATTATCATCAAACAAAACATAACCATAAAGAAATTAATGATGGTTGTTGTTCAGTCATCAGTCATATTTAAAAAAACAATATTTCATAAATTATGCCAGGATATGTAAATTTATAAGCACAACTGTACATATTATGCAGTGATACGTACCTCTGTCATATTGGAATGAAAGTGTAGGCTACACCTTTTTCATAATCACTAGGTGGCCCTAGCATTTTAGAATGAAAGTGTACACCTTTCTCATAACCTCTAGGTGGCAGTGGCATATTGAAATGAACGTGTACCGCTTTTTCATAACCTCTAGATGGTGGCATATATTTATAAAATGGGAATATTTTTTTCATTTTCCCCTACACCTATGCGCACCAGTGATTTTTGAAATTTTGGGGGGGAAAAAATGCGAGAAATTACGGTATTTTGCCATTTACCTTGACTGCAAGGGGATTTCACATGACCTCTATTTGTCCCACCATCTGTATCCGTACCCATATGCTGCTTATGTGCAGGACAAACATGTTTAGCTACCCCTTGTAGCTACTACCTACCTATAAGGTAAACAATTACCCCAAACTTCCAACTATAAGCCATGCCCTTTTGCCAAGCTTTAACCCTTGCCGTTTAAACAACGATGCGCTTCATTTATGGATTGTTTTTCGATCACGGGAGATTGTGTTTGAATTTTATTTTTCGATTGCATTTTTTAAATCTGCACACTTTGAAGCATTTTTTGAAGGGTTTTTAGTAGATGTGAAAATAGGAATAGTTTTTTTTTCTTTTTTTTAATTTAACCTTCATTTATCCAGGTACGGCAATTGATAACATATTCTCTTTTGCAATGTCCACCTGGCTGCTGCCAGCAGAGTAAAACTAGGAAAAACAAAAGCAAGTACAAAAAAATACATACACAACAAGCTGTACAATATGGTGTATACAAACGTAATTATTGTATTATACATTATTCAAATCATATTTATTTATAGGCTTATTGTAGTTTTCTATTTTAACATTAACAGTAGTGCCATTTTCGGTAAATAACGATTCATTATAACAGTGTACCAGGGCAAAAAACAATGTACATTAAGGAAAGCTAGAATGAGTTTGATGTGGAAGACCTTGGGAACCCTGACCTCAACCCAACCAAACACCTTTGGGATGAACTACAACAGAGATTGTGCCACAGACCTCGTAGAATAATAGAAGCTAAAAATGATTAAATCAAGAAAATATTTTCACGAGTAGGATTTATATGGTATATCACATACTGTCCTGACGGCAACTCAGGAATTCTACAAAGAAGCCGCTGCATTGATGCTAAAGGAACCGCTGTCGGGCGCACATCCAGCAGTATAAGGTGATTCAGCAAGTCTTTGTTAGCAATTCTGGCTCCTCGACCCTGTGGTGAAGACTCAGGCGGCTGTGACATTGGAGATAACAGTTGTGTGTAATTGGCTATACTTGCTACTTGGGAGATGAAAAGGATTTTATTTGACCGACTCTACCTCTTGAAAGCAATATAAGTGAAAAACAGGTTTAAAGTTTACGAAAGGCAGAGCTGGGGGAATGGTTTGCAGTGTGTCTTAGGACTCACCACAAATACTAGGGTTGGATGTTTAAAAGTGAATCTGTCTTTTCTCGAACAAAACAATGTTTTGACACATTGCTATTTCTCAAAAGTCCACCGGGGGGCTTTATGGTGTTACAAAGCAAAAGCAGCATAAAAAGCAAACAAAAAAAGAAAACAAAAAACCCCAAACAAATCGAAAATGCAGCATAAAAAAAACCCAAGGAAAAACAAATACAACAAAAAAAAAAAACAGACAAGCTGATTCTTTTACGTGACAGTGACTTGACAGCATCTTGTGTCGCTGCACCCACAATGTCACTCCACAGGGTGCCAACACAGTTCGTACAGTATGTGCTCTACTGTATATGCACAAGTGGCAAAGACAGAATAAGGTTTGTAGTAGTTTACGGTAATTACACAGACAGCTGAGACCTTTGTGGAAAAGCAGACAAACTTGTGTGCAACATAAAATGAATCACTAAAAATAACAATAGCATTCTTTATGCTTTGGTGCACAAGATTGCATGTAGGTGTGATGAACTCCACTTTTGTGTGTACTCACACACAAAAGTTCATCTATTGAATCTAAACAATCAAACTCCTAGGAGTAGGAAAGATGGCCCTGAAAAAAAGGAATGAACAGGAATAACACTTCAGAAGTGAAATTTCCTTTTTGAGAGGCTCATCAGTAATGAGGTCACATTAACCCCCTTGCGTCATTTTTGGCAAGGGAGGAAGCAATTAAAGAGAAAAGCTGCACAAGAACAGCACAGTAATTGTGAGAGTGAGTCTGACACCTTGAGTATGGGATGGGTGATTCTAAAATCTAGATTCTAGACTTGTTTGAAAAACAGTGAGACTGAGGTTCAGAAACAAAAATATATGCAGGCATATAGTGAAGATCGAGCATTGCAGAAATTTGCATGTCAAGGTGTTTATAGTGGCTCTCATGTTGGTCGCATTAGACGAAGATCACTGAACGCACAGAGCCTCTTGCTACAAAAGAGAAATTCCTGAAACCACTGCAATGCCCTGAGTGCTGAGAATGACCATCCCCTAGATATCGAAGGGTTACATACTGTAAGCTACAGAACCCTCTAATTGCCATGGCTGGGAGCACACTCTTGTCAGCAGTGGCTGTGGCAGATGTCCCTTTTTAATTGATACCCTGAACAGCATTTCACTGTGTTGTTTATTTATGCTTGCACCTCTATAAATCACATTTTCTATTGCCTTGTGCGTGCTCAATCTTCTGTAGTCATACTGTGGCAGCGTACTTCATTATTATCCGCCACATTTTCTGTTAATTACTAGGTATCAGCAGACACAAACACTGTTTAGGATGTTCACATGTGGAAATCATAAAACTGAAATGCATTGCATGGCATGTACAATTCTTATGGCCCTGCTTTCTGATGTTCCGTTTTGCTAAGAGCAAGCTGTCTGCAAATACATATTCCATCATTATTGAATAATCCATGATAAATAGACAAATAACCAAATAAGTACAATGGCAGAATAGGGGATGACATTTGTGAAGATTAAGAGCCGCTGTCTTCGCATGACACACAATACGTTGACATTATCCATCCATCCATTTTCTGAGCCGCTTCTCCTCACTAGGGTCGCGGGCGTGCTGGAGCCTATCCCAGCTGTCATCGGGCAGGAGGCGGGGTACACCCTGACCTGGTTGCCAGCCAATCGCAGGGCACATACAAACAAACAACCATTCGCACTCACATTCACATCTACGGGCAATTTAGAGTCTCCAATTAATGCATGTTTTTGGGATGTGGGAGGAAACCGGAGTGCCTGGAGAAAACCCACGCAGGCACGGGGAGAACATGCAAACTCCACACAGGCGGGACCGGGGATTGAACCCTAGTCCTCAGAACTGTGAGGCTGATGCTCTAACCAGTCGGCCACCATGCCGCCCACGTTGACAATATGTATAACAAAAGCACCAGCTATTATTGGTGCCCCATTCAGCAAAGTCCTTAACTATGCAACAATTCTGTTGCCCATAGTCTTGCTCAGCTGTACTCTCCTAATGAAACATGAAAAATGGACAAAGGCCGCAGTCTTCTTTTCGGCTTGTCCCTTTAGGGGTTGCCACAGCGCGTCATCCTTTTCCATGTAAGCCTATCTCCTGCATCCTCCTCTCGAACACCAACTGCCATCATGTCTTCCCTCACGACATCCATCAACCTTCTCTTTGGTCTTCCTCTAGTTCTCTTGCCTGGCAGCTCCAACCTCATCATCCTTCTACCAATATACTCACTATTTCTCCTCTGGACGTGTCCAAACCATCAAATTCTGCTCTCTCTAACTTTGTCTCCAAAACATCGAAACTCTGATGAGCTCATTTCTAATTTTATCCAATCTGGTCACTCCGAGAGCGAACCTCAACATCTTCATTTCCGCCACCTCCAACTCTGGTTCCCGTTGTCTCTTCAGTGCCACTGTCTCTAATCCGTACATCATGGCTGGCCTAACCACTGTTTTATAAACATCGCGCTTCATCCTAGCAGAAACTCTTCTGTCACATAACACACCTGACACCTTCCTCCACCCGTTCCAACCTGCTTGGACCCTATTCTTCACTTCGTGACCACACTCACCATTACTCTGGACTGTTCACCCCAACTATTTGAAGTCCTCCACCCTTGCTATCTCTTCTCCCTGTAGCCTCACTCTTCCCCCACCACCCATCTCATTCATGCACATATATTCTGTCTTACTTCGGCTAATCTTCATTCCTCTGCTTTCCAGTGTATGCCTCCATCTTTCTAACTGTTCCTCCACCTGCTCCCTGCTTTCACTGCAGATTACAATGTCATCTGCGAACATCATGGTCCACGGGTATTCCAGTCTAACCTCATCTCTCAGCCTATCTATCACCACTGCAAACAGGAAGGGCCTCAGGGCTGATCCCTTCTTTTAAAATAACCCCGACTCCATTTCTCTTCCCATCTGGTAAAATAAGTTAAACCCTGCCCCTAAACTTCTAGCCTTACTGCCTTTCCACCTGGTCTCCTGGATACACAATATGTCAACCTTTCTCCTAATCATCATGTCAACCAACCCCTGAAATTTTCCTGTCATTCTCCCAACATTCAAAGTCCCCACATTCAGTTCTCGGCTCTGTGCTTTCCTCTTCTCTTTCTGCTGAAGAACCCGCTTTGCACCTCTTCTTCTTCTTCGACTTCGACCCACAGTAGCTGAATTTCCACCGGCGCCCTGCAGGTTGACGGCGGCGGTGGCGGACGTTGTTAACCCGGGCCGGGAAAAATAGTTGGCACCAGAGCTGGTTTCAGCCTCTACCTCTGTATCCAATGCATTCTGCTAAATCTTTCTCAAAACACGCCGGTTTGAAGTGATCAGCACAGAGTTTGGAATGGTTGCTAGGCACCCATAGCTGACCACATTGCTTCCCCAGTCAATGGACTTACCCTATCCACTGGTCACGTATTCCTTTTTCACTTGGAAAGCAAAAAAAAAAAAGAAAAAAAAACTCTTGCCACTGCCTGAACCATTTGTAGAACCAAATGGCACACAATAAACCATCGTAACATCGCTAAATCATACGACAACAAATATACAAGGACGGGACTATGTTTTCCTTGGGCCTCCAAATGACTAGCTAGCTGCGTACGGCCCTGGTTCGAGTCAGCTTGGCATAACAATCACCATGGGATTTGAGGCTCGTGCCTTGATGAAGAAGGCAGCTAGCTAGCTGTGAGAACTAATGTGAATAGCAGGATACATTGACCATCAACACTTTAAACGTACCTCGCGGTAATAAACACGCATGCTTCAATTTGGCGCCAAGCGGCATCAGGGCTTGTCTTCCCAGATGTGCCGCTCCCCGCAGCTGGGAAAGCCTGTGAGCCTGACCGCTAAGCCAGCAGTGGCTGGATGGCGGATTGAAGTATTTTATGAAGCCGGGGGAAGATATATATACAGTGGGTACGGAAAGTATTCTGACCCCCTTAAATGTTTCACTGTTTGTTATATTGCAGTCATTTGCTAAAATCTTTTAAGTTAATTTTCTCCCCCTCATTAATGTACACACAGCACCCCATATTGATATATGTGGTTAAATAAAAAAAAATACAGTACAGTATATTGCATACCAGCCAACTACTCCGGTTTTGCCGTCATGAGTACGGATTTAAATAACTCATTCAGGGTTACGGGTGCATAGATAAATTATAATTTTTGTTTTTCATTCGGGTGATTATATGATCGAGATCAGAGATCCTGATAAATTTCCCATCAATCTATGTGATCAGCTGTGTGCATATTTCCTCGGTATAACATGGCGGGAATGTGTGTGACAACAGCAAATCCAAGTCATCCTTTTCCTGCTCTACTTCCATTTGCAAGTTGCGGAAGCAAACAGAAATCGCGCCTCATCGGCTGGCCCGCCCCACAGCGAGATAGAAATGCCAACTCAGCCGTCCCACCATAGAGCCTGCTGCATCGCCAGCGGCCTGTCCTTGCCCCAGCAATGGTGGCGTCTCCAAGGCAACGTGGAGCAATGTTATTAATGCACTATATTAATTCATTTGAATAATGCTATTATTGTCACTGATGGTGTAGTGGTACACTCGCCTGACTTTGGTGCAGGCAGCGTGGGTTCAGTTCCCACTCAGTGACGGTGTGAATGTGAGTGCGAGTGGTTGTCCGTGTCTATATGTGCCCTGTGACTGACTGGCGACCAGTTCAGGGTGTAGTCCGCCTTTCGCCCGAAGTCCGCTGGGATAGGCTCCAGCGTCCCGCGACCCTAACCAGGATAAGCGGTGTTGAAAATGGATGGATGGATAATGCTATTATTGTGATTGTGGCAGAAATGTGAGCTTTTTAGACACATTTTAAGGTGTTTAAATGCTAAAATTAATTTTAGCAAGGTTTTTCTGGTTTCAAAGGTTGGCAGGTATGATATAGTATGTGGAGCCTCAAAATCAGGTAACTGATCACAGTTTTTCCGTTGTAGACCACTGTTAAATGTTTGGTGCTCACTCGCTTGGTGTAAATTGGCATCAGTAATTTTCTTCTCGATGGGCCACTTCAATCGTGTTCTGCCGAGCTGCTTGGTAGGCAGCGGGTTTAAATGACTTTGACATGTCATTATCAGGTTTCATAAGAAATTGTGCAATTCTGTGCACTTGGTTCTTGCTTCAGACAAAAGTTGGCGACACTAAGCCTGCTGCGACTGTTTAATTTGAAGTTTTGCATTATCATGGCAAGCATCTTGGTAATCCACTGCAGTTTCTTCTCTGATCCACTGTGCCAGACTGTCTGGCTTTAAGCTTTCAGTCACCTCTTTTTGGCTTCCATCTCATCATCAAGATTCTAAAGATGATTGGCCTGGCTTTTTAACCATTTTACATGCAGGGTGCAATATAAAGCTCCACAGAAGCGCTTTTCATCCGTGCTGAATTTGGAGTCAAGGCAGAAACATGTTTACTGAATTGCTGAGCACTTGAACACCCTTGGCATCCATTTAATTAAAACAACACATTAAATTATATGCAATACTATGAAGAGGAGTGATAGAGAAATACAGAGACAGTAAACTATAACTTGATGCTGAAGAGTATTTTTGGATGGAGGCTGTCTATGAATCAATGTATACTGTACATCCACATGCCATATACTGTACATAACATAAAGGTATGTGGAGTATGATGAATGACAAATAACAGAAGCTGGTGCAAAATGATGCAGCTGCATTGACGGGGGTAGTGGTCCGCTAACCGTGCACCCTCCTCCCTTTGCGACTGGTCGGGGCGCTTCGGTTGGGCTGGGGGACCGCCCTGGGTCCTTGGTGGCGTCCCCATAGCTGGATCCCCCGCGGGATAGGCTCCTTGGCTTGACCCTCCCCCCTTGTAGGGCGAGGGGGCCGGGCCCCCCCTTTCTCAATAAGCCGGCTCAGCAACTCCACACACCAGTTGACTAACATGCATGTGATTTGGTGTTCATTGACTCCTCAGTTCCATAGACACGTTATAGGCTTGAATTGCTTTTGCTGGCACAACTAACAATAACACAGGTTACGTATATTAAGATATCAACTCTGGTTCTTACAGGTGTTGAGACACTATAAAAGCATCCCACCGCACCCCTCATCAGTAGCACTGCCTTGCTCATTTTCCACATTCTGTCCTGTCCTGCCCTTTTCTATCCTCTCTCATCTTGTCCTATTGGTTAGTTGTTGCATGTCCTCACCTGAATAGGACAGGTTAAAAAAAAACAAACAACAAAAAAAAACATTACCGTATTTTCACGACCATAAGGCGCACTTAAAAGTCTTAAAATTTTCTCCAAAATGGACGGGGCGCCTTATAATGCGGCGCTCCTTATGTGTGCACAGAGTTCCTAAATCTGAAAATGTTGTGTGACTTTAATGAGCGCTCCGCTTGACTGACTGGGAGCATTTCCTGCCGACACGCTGCTTATATAGAGGAAAGGCGGACTGAGCACACCATGCGGACGTTAAAGGGGGAAGGCTGCGCGTGAAAGAAGACGCTAAAGGCATGCCCCCAGTAGGTATATATTGGCTAAGGACCCCCGGAAATGGCACCTACGAAGAGACACGCTTACGAAGCACAGTTTAAACTGCAAGCTATCAGTTACGGGGAGGAACATGGGAATCGAGCAGCCACAAGAGAATTCAAGATCAACGAATCCATGGTTCGCAAGTAGATGCCTGGGCTAAGGTATCTGCTCTGACTGTTGTCCGAGCTTTCGCAAAAGCTGGCATCAGCTGCGCCTTATGTATGTGTTAAATACAGAAATAGACCCCGTAACTGAGACTGCGCCTTTTAAAACAGTGTGACTTATGGTCGCGAAAATACGGTAAATTCAGTTTGGTGTAAGCCCGTAGTACTGTTGATCAATCAACCAACATTTCATGTAGCAAATATATATTTTTGTTAATCAAAACTTGGCAAAAAAAGTTTTTGAACCCTGTAATTGCCATTGTGTGGTTGTGCAGTTCTATAAATTCAGTAAACCAGCACACAGTGGCAGTGTGTTGCGTGATCAAAACAAAAGAATTTCACCCAATGACACCGGATTAGTCCCAAATATTCACTAGAAATGAGCAAGCATGATTGCTGATATCTGACTGATAATGAGTGAGTAATTTTTTTCCTCATGCCACATAATGGCATGACATATACTGGGGGGTTTGGATAATTCTTTTCAACTTCGAAAAGATTAAAAGACAGTGTGGATGTGAAAAGTTGGAATTGTGAATTGCAGTTAGTGCTATATCTGTAACATATGATACTCGTTTACATACTGAATGATTAAGTCAGAGGAGGAATCTTAATTGATACCAAGAAAAATTGTCTCAGTGAACATGATTTTTTCCCCCCAGTATGCAAGCTGAAGGCATACAAGTAATTATAGTGGGGAGCAGATCATGGCATGATTAGAAAAAACAATCTTTAGTGCCACAGTTTATGGTTATGATGATGATGATGATGATGATTACTTCTTTCGTGAGCAAGTCGTGGACCGCTATTGCTGAACAAACACAACAAGACGTTAGATTACTTAAACGTCTAATATCTTGATAAAAAGGTGAAGGTCGCTATTTCAGACGGCTAAATTTGCAACAGTGGTGAAAGTCCCATGAGTCACAATTGGTTATGTGCTAATGGCATGAAAAGGACAATGACGATTTAAAGCCATGCTAACGAAGCATAGTGGGCCTCCTGGCTGTGAGTCTTAGTGCAATGGTAATAGAGACGGAGATGGTATTTGAGGGTGTTTGGCTGTAACGTGCTCATGCCAGGGCTCATGGGTAATTACCGGGGAGATTTGGAAGTGAACGCTGGCAGCGATTTCCCTGTTGCTTTTATTAGCCCAGATGTGCAATTCTCTACCGGCCCGTTGAATACAAGCTATGTCTTTCATGCACTGTATCTATTGTGCTTGCGCAATGTGAACATCATTGGATGAAGTGTCAAGTGTTGCTTGTGAGCACCTAAGGAGGTTGTCTCATCCCTCGTCTCTCCCCTTTGTTACAGGTTCACCCGCCTGCTGCCCCACAACATGAAAACCGGTATCTGTGCAAATACACAGTGCTCCTGGGAGGCACAAGCACAACAAAGCACCCCTGGTCGTATGCACACCTGCACCTCAGCGCATATCTCTCTCACACATGCAGCCACATAGGCACTGTGCTGTTTAGTATGCTAATGATAACGATGTAACCGACACTGAATATGATGAGGAGAAAAACATCCCATTGGAAAACATCTATAAAGGCCAGCATGGTATCTGAGAGTAAATATTTGTAAAGTAAGGTTTATTTGCATTGCACGATGCAGATGGAGGAAATTATTGACATTTTCAGCGCTGCGTCCTTGAGACGGGCTTTGCCTCATTCAAAGTAAATACAATGCTGATTAACAATGGGTAAATGTGCACATGGGGGTAGGGGATGGAACCTGCGTTCTGATCGCTGCCACTGACACTGAAGACAAGCAGCCAACCCATACATGCTTACGATTTGTCAGAAAATGAGATAAACACGGCCTCGAAGGAATGGCTGCAAGCAAGCCCAACAACTCGCAAGAATTATATGAGCTGGAGCTGTGCCAACTCGAGTGGGAGATGAAGGTGGGAGGAAGAGGAGCTGCAGCTTATAGCGTTCACGCAATTCAATCAACAGCGGCTTTGTGTTCTGATCCGGAGTTGGAGGCGTTGTAAGTATGTGCAGATGGAAAGATGGTTTGCCACAAACATGATACAGACAACAGTTTCATCTTGATCTTTCAGGACACCAGAAAGCATCTCAGCAATTGCTAAACAGATTGATGCAGACACGTTTACGTCAAATCACAAAGTGCTGTAATAGTCATAAAATTGTTGGAAAGTTTGGAAATCGTCCGGCATAAAAAGGTATACAGAGCTTCCATTCTGCGTGAGCAAGCAGCCAAGCTCCCACCTCAAACTGCAAACCAATGGCAGGAGGTCCCATTGCACTGTGCCCGAGCACATCTGATGGCCTCATGATCTGATCTGGCACATGCGACTGCTGCTCCCATTATGCCGCATGACACTGAGGATCTCAACACCGGACCTAAAAAACTCTCCCGAATGTATGTAACTGTCTAGGTTAAGACCATGAGGGAGTTTCTGTTGTAATCAACGTGCAAACATCCATCCATCCATCCATTTACTGGGCTGCTTATCCTCACAAGGGTCACGGGAGTGATGGAGCCTATCCCAGCTATTTTCGGGCAGAAGGCGGGGTACACCCTGAACTGGTTGCCAGCCAATCGCAGGGCACATATAAATAAACAACCATTCACACTCACAGTGACACCTATGGGCAATTTAGAGTCCTCAATTAACCTACCATGCATGTTTTTGGGATGTGGGAGGAAACCAGAGTGAACCCCAGTCCTCAGAACTGTGAGGGAGACGGTCTAACTCGTCGCCCACCGTGCCGAGAAATTACTGTGTCCACAGACATGGCAATAAAAGGATTAGCCTTCCTGAAAGTAAACAATAAATAATGTAACAGTACCCAGACAATAAAAAACAGCCTCCAGCCATGCCAAATCTGGATATTAAAGTTTCTACTACAGGTTTGTATTCTCTGGTATTTTATTACCCCCAAATTGGACATTTTGCTGAATTGGAACATTTGAGGAAAATGTTTCTTCCTGCTCGTGAAGTTGGAAATGTATCCCCCCTATCAGACTAACCTGAGGTCATCTATTCAAGAGATGCTGGCTAATGCAAGAAGTGGAATGTATGAAATTGAAGATTTCCACTGGTAAAATGGATCCAAAGGCATGTAAAGCAAAGGATCATTTTCAGTTTCTTTTTATATGCAAAGGAGCTTCCTTGTCTCCAAGCACACTGGTGAAGACAAATCGAGTAATAAGCACTTTATACCAGTCCTGGTACATGAGGCATTTCTTTTGTAAATCTGTGAATCAACAAACTTTAAATTGCCTCATGCCAGCAAACTGTTAGTTGGTTATGCAAAAACAATCCCAAACAGTCCTTTATGTGTAGTTGAAAGAAAAAAGTCTATACAGTACCTACAGTTCCAAAAGAAAAAAACTCTTAAAAAAAAATAAAAATAAATAAAAAAGCCCTCTTTGGAATTTCCTGTATTTTTGCATAAATTGGCCATAAAATATGCTCGGATTTGCATCTAAGTCACAACAATAGACAAAGGAAGTCTCCAACTAATACCACACAATCAAATTTATTGACCACAACATGTAACCATTCACAACGCAGGATGGAAAAAGCATTCTGGTCCTCGTTAGCAGATGGGCTATTGAATTCTGCAGTAATTTGAATTTACTAATACTGTAGTTATTTTAGGAAGACCAGAAAGAAGAGCATGGTAGTAATCCATGTGACTGGAATTAAAGTGTGCATTAGCATCTCTTTTTTCAAAAGAGAGAAACAGGCAGAGTCTGGCAATGAGTTTTAATTGGTCAAATCCAGTTTTCACTATGTTATTAACTTGTTTCGGACAAAATTTAACACAGAGTCAAAGATAACGGCCAAGTTTTTAACTAGACTTTACACAATCAGGATTTCTGGGGCCAATCACCGATCACTGACCACCTGACCTGATCACCGACCCTAACCAGGACAAGCGGTGTTGAAAATGGATGGATGGATGGATATTTACAGTACAGTACGCGACATGGCAAAAAATAAACTAGCTTTTGGATTCAAATACACTGTGCACGATGGTGACGCGGAGTAAATCTCTTTTGCGGACAATCGGATCGGCGAATGACGACATTATAGCCGATCAGCATAAAATGCTAATTATCGGCCGATACCGATCAGGTCGAAAAAAATCGGTGTAAAGTCTAATAACCACATGGCCAAGTGGCTATTTCTTTTCTGCCAGACTGGGTCTAGTCCGAGGCTGTTAGCTCCACAAAACTAGACTGGAAAGCATATTTGCCACAAATCCAACTTGAACATCATGGCACTCACCTGTAAATTGGACATTAGTTCTAAAGAAGGATAAAGCTTGTGGAGACAAGACTATTTGCATACAAACAAAAAACACACACTGAGCAAAACATATTACAAAGTTAAAACTGCAAGCTGACTTGCACTTTCTGAGCAAAATTAATAAATACAATATTTTATTATTATTTTTTGCGACAAGTAAAAAAATAAAGTAGCTTCAAATATAAATACACTGTGCACGATGGCGACGCGGAGTAAATGTCTTTTGCGGAGCCGATCAATGACATCATTGATCGGATCGGCAAATTATGACATTAGAGCCGATCAGCATGAAATGCTAATTATCGGCTGATACCGAGCAAGCCGATCAGATCGGTGTAAAGTCTATTTTTAACTTTGTCTGATGGAGTGAAAGAAAGTTGTTATTATAATTTTGATTGAGGTTTCTCTCGCTGAGCTCCGGGACCGATAACTAAAACATCAGTTTTGTGCTGGTCAAGCTGTAAGAAATTGCCCGCCATTCAGGACTTAATTTCTAAAATACAGCGATAAAGACTATCAATTAGGCTGTGGTCATCAGGAGAAACTTAAATGAAAAGCTGAATTTCATCAGCACAACTGTGAAAACATACGTATTTTGTGTCTACAGATGACTTTGCCAAGTGGCAGTACGTACAAATTAAAAACATGTTGGACCTGAAACTGAACCTAGGGGAACTCCACAATCTCACTTGTAATCTCCTGACGAGGAGTCTTCACCCATAACATAAAATTCTCTGCCAGTGAGGTAGGATTTAAAGCAGTTAAAAACAGTACCTGGGAGGCCGATCGCATTGTGCAGCTTCATTCAAAGAACATTGAGGTCTACTGTATCAGTGGCTGCACTCAGCTCCAGTAAAAAAAAGACAAACAGTGTTCTCATATACATAATAATTTTAATATCACTTAAAACTTTGATTGATATTGTCTTGATACTATGATTTGTCAGAAACCCATATTTTAGAACACTGTGTTTGTCTATTGTTGTCTTGTGTGTGTGTGTCTGTCCTGCACCTCCTCCTGGCTCACCCCTCGCTGATTGTGCTTTCCCATACCTGTCTTGTCACTATTCCCAGTTTTTAACCTCGTGTCTCATTCTGTATTGTCGCCAGTTCGTTGTACCCCATCGTTATGGTCTAGCATTCCTTCTCATGCTGTTGACTCATGTCAACTCTGACCCTGATCATATTGTTGACTTCACTTTTTTTGCCCTATGTTTTTGATACCTGTGGCTTTGCAGACTGATAACCTGTGGACCGATCCAAACCTGTTTATTAAACAGTGTGTTTATTAGTACTCTCCTTTGCCTTGAGTGGTGGGCAGGTGAAGCCCCATGAAACACTTAGGCTTTACGGCTCATTGCTTCACCAAAAGGTTCATTACTCGAGGCCGCTTTGAAATGCTAAATACTGCCATCTGGTGTTCAAGTGTACATGACAGCCAATTACATAGTGCAATCAATACTACAGACAGACAAGGTATCTGAATAGATATAAACACGAGTTTAAAACTCACCATCTGTTGTGAGGACTGAATTCTTGACCCTGTGCTTCCAAGTGATACTCTCTACCGATTGAACTACCTGGGTATATATTGCATTATAACATGCAAACATAAATATACAATACATACACACATCCAGCAAATAGTATTTACACATACAGTGCAACGGAAAACAATAAACACAAGTGCTACTCCTACACAGCTACAGAACCTCTGCACTCAAACTTCTCACGATGATCTCGGATAGCGTCAGACACCCTCGTCTCTGCTTACTGCACACTGCTGAGTAAATCACAATCTCTTTCCTTCATCCATCAATTTTCCATACCACTTATCCTCACTAGGGTCGCGGGGCAGTCTCATTAATTATTATTTTTTTTTGCCTTTTGGAGCTTTTGCTGAACTCAGAACAATTCAGACATAAGGACTTTGCTTCCATCACATCTTTACGCATCTAAAGCATAAAGCTATTGGATGAGAATCCAACCAGCTGGATCAGACCTGATCCTCAGACACTATTCCCACAATCCTTAACAGGCTGAAAATTGCAGAGTTGCAGAAGGAACCTATTTGAAAGAAACAACAACACAACACAGTAGCTGCCTGAGTCAACACATGTGGGGCAAATACAGGTAAGCACGGGCGATTTGAAACAATATTTGTTGAGAGGGAAAGTATTTCCCAAGAGGCTGTTCAAAACGCTGCTATTCAACATCCTCATAAAATTGATGAGTGCTCTCATCGCGCCATGGAAGAATTCTCCTGACAACAGGCCAGAAGTTTATGGAAACAAACCTAAGAGACTAATCAGTTGGAAGGGGGGGGGGGGGGGGGGGGGGGGGGGGCAGTATGTTGAAAAACAAACACTATACACAGTAGGAGTCTGTACATCTATTAAACCATGAATGCTATAAACATTAATTGTCTTGTGCCCATCCAGAAACAACTGAACAAAAGTTATCTTGTGTGCACTATGACAAGGACCTAAATTTCAAAATGTCTGCTGCCTGTTTGGATTAAAGCAAAGAGTTCAGAGAGAAGTTCTTTATAATGGACCTTCGGCATGGCTAGGGAATAAAGTGGGCTAATCAAGGTTGGCCCAATGCAGCCCTATGGGGGGCACAAGCCAGTGCAAACTGTAGGCCGGTCCCAAGTCCGGATAAATGTAGAGGGTTGCGTCAGGAAGGGCATCCGGCTTAAAATTTTGCCAAACAAATATGAGCGTTCATCCAAAGAATTTCATACCAGATCGGTCGTGGCCCGGGTTAACAACATCCGCCACCGGCGCCATCAACCTGCAGGGCGCCTGTGGAAATTGAGCTACTGTGGGTCGAAGTCGAAGAAGAAGAGGTGGAAAGTGGGTTCTTCGGCAGAAAGAGAAGAGGAAAGCACAGAGCCTAGAACTGAATGTGGGGACTTTGAATGTTGGGACTATGACAGGAAAATCTCAGGAGTTGGTTGACATGATGATTAGGAGAAAGGTTGATATATTGTGTGTCCAGGAGACCAGGTGGAAAGGCAGTAAGGCTAGAGGTTTAGGGGCAAGTTTTAAATTATTTTACCATGGTGTAGATGGGAAGAGAAATGGAGTCGGGTTATTTTAAAAGAAGAGTTGGCTCAGAATGTCTTGGAGGTCAAAAGAGTATCAGATCGAGTGATGAGGCTGAAACTTTCAATTGAGAGTGTTATTTATAATGTGATTAGTGGCTATGCCCCACAGGTAGGATGTTACCTAGAGGTGAAAGAGAACTTCTGGAAGGAGCTAGACGAAATAGTTCTGAGCATCCCAGACAGAGAGAGAGTCATGATTGGTGCAGATTTTAATGGACGTTGGTGAAGGAGCGCCACGGTGGACGACAGGTTAGAGCGTCTGCCTCACAGTTCTGAGGACCTGGGTTCAATCCCCGGCCTGTGTGGATGTGTCTTCCCACATCCCAAAAACATGCGTGGTAGGTTGATTGAAGACTCTAAATTGCCCGTAGGTGTGAATGTGAGTGCGGATGACTGTTTGTTTGTATGTGCCCTGCGATTGGCTGGCAACCAGTTCAGGGTGTACCCCGCCTCCTGCCCGAAAATACCTGGGATAGGCTCCATCACTCCCGTGACCCTTGTGAGGATAAGCACCTCAGAAAATGGATGGATGGATGGATGGATGTTGGTGAAGGAAACAGGGGTGATGAAGAAGTGATGGATAAGTACGGCATCCAGGAAAGGAACTTGGAGGGACAGATGGTGGTAGACTTTGCAAAAAGGATCCAAATAGCTGTAGTGAACACTTTTTTTCAGAAGAGGCAGGAACATAGGGTGACCTACAAGAGCGGAGGTTGAAGCACGAAGGTGGATTACATCTTGTGCAGACGATGTAATCTGAAGGAGGTTACTGACTGTAAGATTGGGGTAGGGGAGCGTGTGGGCAGACAGCATAGGATGGGTAGTGTGTAAGATGACTCTGGTGGTGGGGAGGAAGATGAGGAAGACAAAGGCAGAGCAGAGAACCATGTGGTGGAAGCTCAGACAGGACGAGTGTTGTGCAGCTTTTCGGGAAGAGGTGAGATTGCAGCCAAGGTGATCAGAGAGCCAAGCAGGAGAGTATTTGGTGTATCTTCTGGCAGGAAAGGAGAGAAGGAGACTTGGTGGTGGAACCTCACAATACAGGAAAACATACAAGGAAAAAGGTTTGCTAAGAAGAAGTGGCACATTGAGAGGACCGAGGAGAGGCGAAAGGAATACATTGAGATGCGACACAGGGCAAACGTAGAGGTGGCAAAGGCCAAACAAGAGGCATATGATGACAAGTATGCCAGGTTGGACACGAAAGAAGGAGAAAAGGAT
Source organism: Phyllopteryx taeniolatus (assembly GCF_024500385.1). Lineage (NCBI taxonomy): Eukaryota > Metazoa > Chordata > Actinopteri > Syngnathiformes > Syngnathidae > Phyllopteryx > Phyllopteryx taeniolatus. The sequence goes on along the minus strand of NC_084502.1, from coordinate 46,151,507 downwards.
CTATACAGGTTGGCCAGACAGAGGGACAGAGATGAGAAGGATGTGCAGTAGGTTAGGGTGATTAAGGATAGAGATGGAAATATGTTGACTGGTGCCAGTAGTGTGCTAGATAGATGGAAAGAATACTTCGAGGAGTTGACGAATGAGGAAAATGAGAGAAGGAAGAGTAGAAGAGGCAAGTGTGGTGGACCAGGAAGTGGCAATGATTAGTAAGGGTGAAATTAGAAAAGCATTAAAGAGGATGAAAAATGGAAAGGCAGTTGGTCCAGATGAGATTCCTGTGGAGGTATGGAAGCATCTAGGAGAGGTGGCTGTGGAGTTTTTGACCAGCTTGTTCAATAGAATTCTAGCACGTGAGAAGATGCCTGAGGAATGGAGGAAAAGTGTGCTGGTGCACATTTTTAAGAACAAGGGTGATGTGCAGAGCTGTGGGAACTATCGAGGAATAAAGTTGATGAGCCACACAATGAAGTTATGGGAAAGAGTAGTGGAGGCTAGACTCAGGACAGAAGTGAGTATTCGCAAGCAACAGTATGGTTTCATACCTAGAAAGAGTACCACAGATGCATTATTTGCCTTGAGGATGTTGATGGAAAAGTACAGAGAAGGTCTTTGCAGATCTAGAGAAAGCCCTACGTACCACAGTACCAGAGTACCCAGAGAGGAACTGTGGTACTGCATGCGGAAGTCTGGAGTGGCAGAGAAGTATGTTAGAATAATACAGGACATGTACGAGGGCAGCAGAACAGTGGTGAGGTGTGCTGTAGGTGTGAGAGAGGAGTTTAAGGTGGAGGTGGACTGCGTCAGGGATCAGGCCAGAGACCTTTCCTGTTTGCAGTGGTGATGGATAGGCTGACAGATGAGGTTAGACTGGAATCCCCGTGGAGCATGATGTTTGCAGATGACATTGTGATCTGCAGTGAAAGCAGGGAGCAGGTGGAGGAACAGTTAGAAAAATGGAGGCATGCACTGGAAAGCAGAGGAATAAAGATTAGCCGAAGTAAGACAGAATATATGTGCATGAATGAGAGGGGTGTTGGGGGAGTGAGGCTACAGGGAGAAGAGATAGCAAGGGTGGAGGACTTCAAATACTTGGGGTCAACCGTCCAGAGCAATGGTGAGTGTGGTCAGGAAATGAAGAAACGGGTCCAAGCAGGTTGGAACGGGTGAAGGAAGGTGGAGGTGGCGGAAATGAAGATGTTGAGTGTTCGCTCTCGGAGTGACCAGGTTGGATAAAATTCGAGGGACAGCCAAGGTTCGATGTTTTGGAGATAAAGTTCGAGAGAGCAGACTTCGATGGTTTGGACACGTCCAGAGGAGAAATAGTGAGTATATTGGTAGAAGGATGATGAGGATGGAGCTGCCAGGCAAGAGAGCTAGAGGAAGACTAAAAAGAAGGATGATGGATGTCGTGAGGGAAGACATGAGGGCAGTTGGTGTTCGAGAGGAGGATGCAGGAGATAGGCTTACATGGAAAAGGATGATGCGCTGTGGCGACCCCTAAAGGGACAAACCGAAAGGAAAAGAAGAAGAAGAAGAATCAAGGTTGGCCCAACACTTATCAAATCAACACATTTATTAAAGAGTTGAAAAGCAAACTTGAAATGCATGTTGATGCACCAATTTGTCAGTCACAATATACGTACATATCTCCTTTGGGCACACCCATTTTTGAGGACTGCAGCTATGTTTCACTCTTTCCCCACTTTGGCAAGTGTTTAAAAAAATCTTGGTCCAACTCTATGGACCCACTACGCAGCAAAGTGTTTACATTACACAAAGAGATGCTCATGTATGTAAGTATGCATCAACAAGCACAGGTGAGCTGCACTATGTCTGTGTAGCTTCTCAGTCATTCAAGTCATGGTAATCAGCAAAAGTTGAATGGGGGCAACTGGTTTCTTCTTGTTTGTTGAAGTCATTTCACCTTTAATTGAACACACTTTTTCAGTTCTAAATTTTAGGTGTGGAGTTTCCCACTGTCTGGTGGGGACACACCCACCAGACACATAAATCACAGAAGGGTTGTTGTTGCCAAGCATGGCTGGTCTCTAGAAGCAAACTCAGCAATGTTGTGTCTACAGGGCAGTGTAGTGAGGAATTTGGTTGATCTCAACATTGGACAGACCATGCGATCCCTACACAAACACACTTCTCCTAGTCCAGAGTCAGCAGTTCATTTGCGTCACAAAAATAACAGACAACAATGAGGACAACAATGTCAAAATTTTGGACAGAGAACCGCTGGTTTGAAAGATGTGTGAAAGAAGCGATTTACAGTGTATGTGAGACTAGAAATGTCTGCTCTAAACAGAGGAGGTTCACACCATCAGTATGTATATCACTATACTGCATTTTCTTTTATTTTTTACATTACTTTATTTGACCACCAAACGTTATCTACTTTCTCATCTCCATCTCACTGTTCAGCAACTCCAGTTCTCTCACTTTGTTCTTTGATTTTTCTTGGCTTGCTACCACATTTCATTCAATAGAATAGCATTTTTACTCATAAGGTGCATTTCCTTTACCTTTTATGGTTCACTGCGGGCGAGTAAAGGTGTAGATATGTTAGAACCTCCGGTGCACATTTCAAAGTGGTGGGCGACTTATGAAAGGAAGAGTTCATGCAATTCTGAATATTCTTGTTCATGTGCCATTTTAAGCTGATGTACAAACACGTCGGGTTGAACTGATTCGTAAACTAGTCAACCAGTCGGCTCGATTACTCGGTAGTGACGTTTAAGGCTTGAAGTCAACCAATTGCTAATCACTTGTTTTTTGGCATCTCCTTTTCCAATTGGTCAATTTACAGAGGACTTTCAACTCGCCTATCTGCTGCCATTACCAGACTGTAACGCTCTGTGGAGCAGCGGAATTTCTGGCCAACAAGGCGGCACAGTGATGATACATATGTGTCAGAGTATATGAAAATAAGCTGGTGGTGGAAGAGAATAGTGGGCAGCCTCTCTAGCTTTGGCTATTCTGATCGCCACTCGTCTTAAAAGATTCATACTAGCAGTACCTCAGGACTGGCAGTAAGGAACGAACGAGGGAATAGCAGAAGCAAGGGAGGCTAACCGCTATTCACATCCACCACAAGCTTATTTTCGACCTCTCAGACCCACGCAGATGTAGACTGTGTCGCTTTGTTGGCCAGACATTTTGCTGCCCCACAGACCGTTAGGGCCCCGCGATGGCAGCAGACAGGTGAATCTTCTGTATGCAACAAGATAAACCAAGCCGGTTTGTTGAGGAGGAACATGTACAGCACTCCCACTTATTACAACTACAATTATCTTAAAGGTGAGTTGTACTTTTAATCTTTTGTTTTTATGGGTTTTATGCCGTTCTGTCTTTACGTAAAACTGGTCAGTGTTCCAAAAAAGGTTGGGGAGCACTGTACTGTGCTGACAAAACTATCAATAACTTCCTTGACTAATAAACGATGACTGAACTTGATCACATTCAAATTCTTTATTTTTTGAAAGGGGACAGTGTACATGAATTAACATTTTAATAAATGTAAACTCGCCCAAGTTTGCTGAAAGGCTTGTTTTCATCGGCAGTCCCTTCATCTTATATTACTAGGCATGCTATGATAAAAAAAAAAACTAAAAAAAAAATACAGCATGCACAGCAAATAAATTAAATTAAATTAATAATACATAATAGATGATGACAATTTTTTTTCATCTTTCAGTGCTTAGCACACACTTTTTTTAGTAGGAGTCATAAGCACAATTTTACAAAGGGCACCCATGGCTATCAAGAATGTATCCTCAGCAGATGAAAATGAAAACTACGAGATGAATTAGATTTTATTAAATCCAAGCTATGTCAATGTGGGCTATGTTTAAAGGTCTGGTATTTTGGTATATTTGGACCTCCAGAGAGTGACTGTCTAACATGGACTTAGTATAAAAGTGTCAATTTCATTTTAAAAAGCACCTTGGTTTTTTCATATGAGTGTCCAGAAAAGGCCCCTCTGACAGCTAATTCTGTTTAATCCAGTTTTGTATCTGCTTTGTTCATATTTGGCTTGTGAGCGGACACGTGTTTGTTATGTTTACAGCGCTGGCTCAGAGTGGAAAAGAAAGGCTGAGAATTTCACTAAGTGACGCAGATTAACTTGAGAATTTCGAATGACCTGATTTCAGGCTTCTCGGCAGAAAAACATCTGTAACTCAGGAATACGTGGACGATGTTAATTCATATTTCACATGTTTACTGAGGCACCATAGAGACAATCTATCCATCCATTTTTCCTACCGCTTATGCTCACTAGGGTCATGGGCGTGCTGCTGTCCCATCTGACTCTGGGTGAGAGGCGCGGTGCACCCTGAACTGGTTGCGAGTCAATCGCAGGGCTCATATAAACAAACAGCCATTCGCACACACGGGCAATTTAGAGTCTTCAATTAACCTACTATGCATGCAACACATGCGTGTAAACTCCACACGGCCCGGCCGGATTTGAACTTGGGTTCTCAGAACTGTGAGGCAGACGTGCTAACCAGTCGTCCATCGTACCGACCATAGAGACAATATTACAATATTAATCCCAAATACGAGAGATAGTTAATTAAATGTTATTAATCAAATGTTACAAACTTTGCTTACTATGAATTAAATAGCACACATTGATGAAAGTAAGTACCTGTAAATTGTATGTTACGTAATCATTGTTCAAAATGCATGGCATGAACCTCCGTTTATTTGAACCTCTTAAGAGAAAATACCCGCAGTAAACAAAAACATGTGGGCATAGTTAAAAAAAGTTGACCTGATTGAGCAAAACCAATGTGATATTGACATTCTGCACATGGAAATTGTCCTGAATCAGCAAAACTATCCGAGGCGAAATGTTTTTTTGTTGACCAGTGTTATACAAACCCCACTTCCAATGAACGTGAGACGTGTAAAATGTAAATACGAACAGAATACAATGATTTGCAAATCCTTTTCAACCTATAGTCAATCGAATACACTGCAAAAATCAAGATATTTAATTTAAAACAGAACTTTTTTTTCCCCAAAAAATTCTCTCATTTTGAATTTTATGCCTGTATGTATGATGTACAACTTCAGTTGCTCAACAGTCCAAGGTCTCCATTGTCATATTTTGCGATTCAAGGGAGACAGGTCTGGACTGCTGGCAGGCCAGTCTAGTACTCAGATTCTTTTACTAGGAAGCCACATTGTTGTAACAAAGAATGTGGTTTGGCATTGTCTTGCTGAAATAAGCTGGGGCGTCCATAAAAAATACGTTGCTTGGATGGCAGCATATGTTACTCCAAAACCGGTATGCCCTTTTCAGCATTAATGGTGCCGCCACATATGTGCAAATTACCAATGCCACGGGCACTAACACACCCCCATACCATCAAAGATGCTGACATTTTGAACTTTGGGCTGACTACAACCCAGATGGTCCTTTTCCCATCCACAATTTCCCCAAACAATCCAAAAATGTAGATTCGTCAGACCATAGCACACATCTTTGCTCGCTCTCATAGCACTCACCAGAGAAGATCAGGTGGTCTATACTCATGTGTTGTCAATACATGTATATGCTTTCGCATGCAAGCAAGTTTCTAACTCACATCATTATACATTAGCACGACTATGTACACTCAACTCGCTACCAAAGTATACCATCCACATTAAATACCTTACACATCTGCAGATTTCAACATGCAATCATCAGAAGACAGGCCATCCTCATGTTGTACTCCTGGGCCTTGCAGCATAATTAATGTCCAGCTCAAGATTTCTCTCTAAACTCCCGTACTCTAATACAAATTTGATGAAAAAATTTACATGAACCGTAATGACATCCCTCCATCCCATCCAATAAATGTTATGTTGACAAAACATTATGTTAAACTGATGACTATTCGTTCATGCATTGTCACAAGATCCCTGATAACCTTACCCATCTTTATAGACCAATCCCAGACTTCGTGATAAATATAACACTTCTCAAACTATTATACACCAAACATCCCACTCATGACACTCACTGTTCACAATAACACTCACCCCATTTGTAATTAGCCAAACAGGTGTTTTTTGAGCATTCCTCAACTTTTCCAGTCTTTTTTTGTCCCCTGATCCCAGTTTTTTTGAACATGTTGCAGGCATTAAATTCAAAATGAGGGAATATTTGCAAAAGCAAAACCCAATGATGTTCATCAGTTTGAACATTAAGTATGTTGTCTTTGTAATGAATTCAATTGAATATAGGTTGAAAAGGATTTTCAAATTGTATTCTTTTTTTTCACGATTTACACAATGTCCAAACTTCATTGGAATTGGCGTCTGTATATGTTTAAAGATAATTGCTGAAAATGGGCAGAATTGAAAACTTGGCAGGCTTGTGAACAACACTCGCTCTCTGGTGTGTCAAACATAGAAGACATTTCTTTTCACTTTACAGGCACTTTAAAAATTTGGTATATTGGTTGAATATTAACAAAATAAAATTCATATGAAACTTTCATTTTTTTCTTTATTGTAATATATAATTGCTTAATTATTTCTAATTTAATCAGATAATATAATGTTATGAGAATGAATAATTTAAAAAGTAAAAATAAACTTTTTACGTGTTTATCCATTTAATAAAATGTTAAATGGGCGGCACAGTGTGGGACTGGTTAGCACATCTGCCTCACAGTTCTGAGGCTCTAACCAGTCGTCCACCGTGCCGCCTGGAATTGGGTTGTATGTTCAATCAAACAATCAATCAAACAGCCTGCACTACGGCTGTACCTTTATATCTGCTACAGATCAAACAGATCAAGATGGACTCCATCTAACTTCCCCATTTTACACTCAGACAAAATCTTGCCCTAATTAAGTGACTGGCACCTCTAGTTGAATCTGACATGGAGACCAATTTCATGGTAGGGGTATGAAGTGCAGGAGTCTGGTTATGGGCCCATTTCAGAAATAAGGTCTCTTTCACTGTGGGGAGGGTGCTTGGGGGCATCATCATGAGCCTATCTCCAAAGCGACAGTGGTTTTCTTTCTTCTGTCACTTCTTATTGTTGGCACCTAATGCATCTGAAAGCAAAATCATGTGGTATTTATGTCGATCAAATGCGTAATCCCGTCACCAGATGCCCAAACAAATACAGTACGCACGCACTAACGCAAAATCCTCTCTTTTGTCATGTGATGTGTGGTTGCAAATCTGTGCATTTTGGATGTTCTATAACCCCAATTCCAATGAAGTTGGGACTTTGTGATAAACATAGATTAAAAACAGAATAAAATGATTTGCAAATCATGTTCAACCTATATTTAATTGAATACACAACAACGACAATATATTTAATGTGCAAACTGATAAACTTTATTTTTTTTAACAAATAATCATTAACTTAGAATTTTATGGCCGCAACACATTCCAGAAAAGCTGGGGCAGGTGACAAAAATGACTGAGAAAGTTGAGGAATGCTCATCAAACACCTGTTTGGAACATCCCACAGGTGAACAGGCTAATTGGGAACAGGTGGGTGCCATGATTGGGTATAAAAGGAGCTTCCCTGAATTGCTCAGTCATTCACAAGCAAAGATGGGGCGAGGTGCACCTCTTTGTGAACAAGTGCATGAGAAAATAGTCGAACAGTTTCAGGACAATGTTCCTCAACATGCAATTGTATGGAATTTAGGGATTTCATTATCTACGGTCCATAATATAATCAAAAGATTCAGAGAATCTGGAGAAATCACTGCATGTAAGCGGCAAGGCTGAAAACCAACATTGAATGCCCGTGACCTTCGATCCCTCAGGCGGCACTGCATCAAAAACCGACATCAATGTGTAAAGGATATCACCACATGGGCTCAGGAACACTTCGGAAAACCAATGTCAGTAAATACAGTTTGGGGCTACATCCGTAAGTGCAACTTGAAACTCTACTATGCAAAGCAAAACCATGTGTCAACAACACCAAGAAACGCCGCCGGTTTCTCTGGGCCCGAGCTCATCTAAGATGGACTGATGCAAGTGTTCTGTGGTCCGACGAGTCCACATTTCAAATTGTTTTTGGAAATTGTGGACATCGTGTCCTCCGGGCCAAAGAGGAAAAGAACCATCCGGACTGTTATGGACGCAAAGTTCAAAAGCCATCATCTGTGATGGTATGGTGCTGTGTTAGTGCCAATGGCATGGGTAACTTACACATCTGTGAAGGCACCATTAATGCTGAAAGGTACATACAAGTTTTGGGGAAACATATGCTGCCATCCAAGCAATGTGACGCCCCTGCTTATTTCAGCAAGACAATGGCAAACCACATTCTGCACGTGTTACAACAGCGTGGCTTTGTAGTAAAAGAGTGCGGGTACTAGACTGGCCTGCCTGCAGTCCAGACCTGTCTCCCATTGAAAATGTGTGGCACATTATGAAGCGTAAAATACTACAACGGAGACCCCGGACTGTTGAACAGCTGAAGCTGTACATCAAGCAAGAATGGGAAAGAATTCCACCTACAAAGCGTCATCAATTAGTGTCCTCAGTTCCCAAACATTTATTGAATGCTGTTAAAAGAAAAGGTGATGTAACACAGTGGTAAACATGACCCTGTCCCAGCTTTTTTGTAACGTATTGCAGCCATAAAATTCTAAGTAAATGATTATTTGCTAAAAACAATAAAGTTTATCAGTTTGAACATTAAATATAGTCTTTGTAGTTTATTCAATTAAATATAGGTCAAACATGATTTCCAAATCATTGTATTCTGTTTTTAGTTATGTTTAACTCAAGGTTCCAACTTCATTGGAATTGGGGTTGTATTTTTAAACATTAATAACCTAAATTCTAGAGGAGTGCTCTTCTCAAATCACCCAAAACACAACACTGGCATTCGTAATGCAGATGCCACCACAAAGTTAGTTTTATCTCCTTATATAAAATGAAACCCAGCGCATGTTGCGCCAATAACCCTCAAAAACACTTCCTGTTCTCAGCTATGGTGTGTCCTAAATTAAAGAGATCAAAGAGATGGTGGTGTTTGGGGGGCATCTGATGAGCAACGCAAGTTTATAAGCTGAGGAAAAAAAGTCAAAGAGACTAATTTTTATGACAACTGGGATAGGCTTCAGCACGCCCACGACCCTAGTGAGGATAAGCGGAACGGAAGATGAATGAATGAATGAATAATTTTTATGCTTGGAAAAAATTTATATGACAAAAAAATTTTACTTTGCTCATTTTAGAACCACCCAATCATTCCCAATCTGCACGCTGATGTTGCATTTACACAAATTCATTTTGCAGAAATAACAGCATTGACTCTTCATTTTAGTGGACTGATGCACAAAGTGTACATGTTCTGTTAAGCTATCAGCCGCAAGGCGGTCACTAACACCACTACAACTGTCTGTCTGTCTGTTTTCATGTGAGGGGTGTCCATAAAAAACATAACAAAAAAAAAAAACGGCTGGCTCATAGAAGCCATTGGCTTGGATGCAGATTTGTGTAAGTGTGTGTGAGTGTATTTGTGTGGGAGGAGTGTGCACCAAAAGGTCAGGTATCCACCCACATTCTCCCTCGAAAGGAAGTGAACAGAGGAGAGCTGGGTTCGAGTGTGGGTGTCATTTGCTAAAATACAGTAAACACAACGACTTAATGCTTTTCAAACTTCTTTGTTTGCAATGCATTATTGCCAAAGCATCGTCATGAGTTGACGGGAAATGACATTTGACATTTGTTATACAAACACAATAGAAATACCACCTGACATTTCGATTCAATATAAACACAACACTATTTTAATGAAAGCAACAAGGGTTAACATCTAAAAGGTCTTTCTTGCTTGACTGGAATAAATGTAGAATTTATAACTATCATAAAGATCCTCCAGTTAACTTCACACTCAAAAAAATGTGGCACACTGTTAGAAAGTCTTGGAAAAACGTACTTTCTTCTGGCCAGACTAAGGTTTTGAAGCTACGTTTATAGACACCAGTGGCGTACAGGGTTATGTGACTTGTGTGTTTGTGTGTGAGTGAATATATGGCAATCAGATCACTTTGCATTTACCTTGTATAAATTAGGTTTACTGTACTCAGTACGACAATATGTCTCCTTGTAAATCCATTCAATCACTACATAATTGAAAAGCCCTTGGCCTCTTTGCAAAAGGATGAATGACAGTAATGAAGATGATTATGATTACAATGCCATCTTTTAGTGCAACTTCTTGCAGTGTGATCACTTTAAGTAAAACCATGACCTGCTGTGCAATGGCGGACATTATAACTTCACCTCTATTTGACTAATCTGTGGCAATAAAGGCGGCATGGTGGACGACTGGTGAGCACATCTGCCTCACAGTTCTGAGGTCCGGGTTTCAAATCCCGGCCGGGCTGTGTGGAGTTTGCACGCATAGTAGGTTAATTGAAGACTCTAAATTGCCCGTGTGTGCAAATGGCTGTTTGTTTATATGAGCCCTGCGATTGACTGGCGACCAGTTCATGGTGTACCGCGCCTTTCGCCTGAAGATAGCTGGGATAGGCTCCAGCACGCCCGCGACCCTAGTGAGGAGAAGCGGTAAAGAAAATTGATGGATGGATGTGGCAATAAAAAGAAATACAAAACATTAAATGGTGATTATGATGGTGGTACTTGGTGGTACTTGGTGTAAAAAGCTTGATAACCACTCTTCCACGTAGTCTGTATTCTTCCCACTCGGCCTAAGCATATTACTAAACTGAGGAAAATAAACTACAGGATTCCCTCAGTAGCAGCGAAGGAATTCAAAAGTCTTTAATAATGATATACAAGACAGAGAGTTACAGTATATTGCATGGTAGATGTTTTTATATTGCACTACAATATATCGACATCTCTACACTCTATCATAACTATTGATGGCAAGTGAGAAGAATTTAGCTATTCTGATTCCATGAGCAATACTGCTCTACTCCTTAGGGATACTGAGTGTATCCCTAAGGAGAAAAAAGAAAAGTAGGTGACCTACTTCTCAAAGTATGTAAAGATACTAAAAAGCTCGGTGCAGGTTTTGCTTGATATCTGCCACCAATTATAGATTGTTTTCCACTGGATAAGTTTCTCAATATTCCACCCACTTGGGCGACGGACATTTGGGAATATTTACAGTGCTCCTTCTCCATTGAACTTGATTCAAAACAAATTCAGAAATACAAAAAATAATTGTTTTGGAAAAAAGAACATTTGACCTGGTTTTGAAAAATACTTTTCCCAGTTCCCACCATAATAGAAACCCTCTTTTTACAAAAGGCCACATCCAGAGAGGAGTCAGGGGATCCTCTCAAGAGACATCAGAGAGAGGTTGAGCGTCAGAGTGGCCCGCAGTGACGGCCGGTTGTCAACACTTTTTTTTTTCTCCTCCTTGCTCTTCCATCATTCTCACCGTGACGTGAGCCCAATCACGGCAGAGAACGGGGCGCTTTAAGCGGCCGAGCGCCGGTCACAGCACCGGTTATTTTATTTTCCCACTGTCCTCCTCTCACTCCCCACTTTCTTCCCCCATCACATCGTCTGACTCATACCCTAGAACGAGGGGCATTTTTTTTCTGAGATGAATCGATAAGGGCGCCACGGTGGCCGACTGGTTAGAGCGTCAGCCTCACAGTTCTGAGGAGCTGGGTTCAATCCCCGCCCCCGCCTGTGTGGAGTTTGCATGTTCTCCCCGTGCCTGCGTGGGTTTTCTCCGGGCACTCTGGTTTCCTCCCACATCCCAAAAAACATGCATGGTAAGTTAATTGAAAACTCTAAATTGCTCGTAGGTGTGAATGTGAGTGCGAATGGTTGTTTGTTTGTGCACGCCCGCGACCCTAGTGAGGAGAAGCGGCTCAGAAAATGGATGGATGGATGAATCGATAAGTGGAATTGTCGGGCAAGCTAACAAATGACTCCTAGGAATCGAATTACTGTGAACCTAAAAAACAGAACTGATTTTGAATTCCATCCGTAATCATAACGATGAAAACCAGATCAATTACACCAATATCGATAATGAGCATCCTTACCGTCCTTATTCATACTTTTAACCCATCTGAATATATTATGTCCTGCTGCTTGCTTCTTGTTCAACTGCTTAACCCAATCGCCAATCAATCAATCCATACAAGCAGTAACTATTAAACAACATGTGAAACCTTGACTGAATAACCACTGGTATGTTTTAGCTAAAGTAACAGACCGTTGTGAGGCTTAAGAGCCCATTAGGCTGACGTATAAGGATCACGGCATTGGTACAAGAGTTGACAAGAAGAAGAAATGCAATTAATTTGTAGTGCAGTAATATATCAGTTAACTGCCAAGCAGAATAATCAGTGTATTCTTGCAATACACATTACACAATGTGTATATTGAGCATTTCCTGAAAGTGAAAAAGCAAGATGTGCCTGAACTGTGTTGCCAAACAGCTCGAGGCTGAGTTTCTCTTATCTTGCCTCTGTTGTATTTTGACCTCAGGTGCACAACAGCCTTGTTCTTCTTTGTTTGCTTCCACTGTGAAATTGATTAACAATAGGCATTAATTGCAGCCAAGTTTTGGGGAGAAACACATTGTCTCTTGTCCAGGAGGGGAGCTTTCTTTAAAAATCGACAGAGAAGGAACTAATAAAATATGCGAAACAAATTGCAATCAAAGTGAACATTCATTCATTTATAAGTTGTTATGCCCTCAAAGTTAAAACATACATTTCCCAACTACCAAAAGATACATTGCAAATAATCTTTATTTATAACTGCTTTCAATACAAATGAGTGAGTGAGTGTGTTCAGATGAATGAAGTAAATCAATAAATGAAGTGCACATACAGTGTTTAACAAATTATTTTGACGACCTGTCATAAAAATATAAACAGCATCATTAAGTGCTTTAATGAAGACTATTTTTTTCCCCCCCAGTGAGCTCTCACCATTTTAGCATTTGGAACAGGAAGGAGGAATTTCAAACTGATTTTACCGTTTGACGACCCTAGTGAAGATAAGCGGTGCGGAATAATCAGTACAGAAAATGAATGAATGAAAGATAACCAAATTGAATCTGCTCACGAGGCTTCTCTAAGAAGTCCAATTAATCAATCAGGGAAACTTTTTTTTCTTTGCAGGGATGCAAGTAAATAAGTATAATTTGAACTCTTAATCGAAACATGAATTGCTTTACGATTGTTCCAAACTAATACATTAAAAATTTCATGGATAGTAATAATTATGATTTAGCATTAAAAATATATTTTCAATAAATGACTTGTATATTATGTTGTATTAACCATTACAGTAACATAAAAACATTTAAGTATAACTAATGCTGTTAGCTTCAGGCAGTTGCAGCATAAACCACATATTTTGTATTGGTCTGATAAAATTGTTAAACACTGTACACATTGCACCACGAAGCTCTCAAGCGGTCTGCTATACTGTTGCATGGTCACTTTGACACACTCGTTTCACTGCTGGAGGCACAATTCACCACAGGAAGAAAAATAGTACTTGTGTCTCCATAGCAACTACATTAGTTTGAGTGCATTGTAACGAAGTCATCCAGCAACAAGGATCAGAGCAAGGTCCATGAAGGCATGCTTGGATTAACTGGAAAGCCCTGACCTTAACCTTCCCAAACACCTTTTGGGTTGAACAAAAGAACAGAGATGACATGTGAGCCAGGCGCTCTCATCCAACATAACCGACCTCTGACATCACAAATATTCTTCTGGATGAATGGACACAAAAGGAAACAATCTTAAAATCATGTAAAAAAAAAAAAAAAAAAAAAAAGATCCCACAAGAGTCTTGTGACAACACTGGAAGCTGTCATACCTGCAAAGGGGGCAAACTCTACATTTATCTTACACTTTCACATGTTTTAGTGAAATGGTTAGATGTCCCTATACTGTCTATGTCAGTGTTTCCCAACATTGATTGAGCCAAGGCCCCCCATTTTACATAAAAAAACATCAAAGAAATATAATGAAATAATGATGATCTTGTCTGAATTCACTCACAAATTTAGTGTAAATTACGGGCCTGTTTAAATGCACACAAAGCTGATATACTCACAAAAAGCCATGACTCATTCTATTGAATAAAAGGCATCAGGTGCCTTCTGCCATCTGATGGAAGAGAATTTAATTGTTCTGCCTGTCACTATACGTCGCTGGCATAGGAAGATGAACAAGGGTATTTGTAATTAATAAATAAAAAATTTCAGACAGATAAAAATGAAATTGGATCATTTTCTGCGGCACCCCTGATCTCCTCTCACGGCACCCTGGTTGGGAATTACTGGTCTTTATAGCGAGAGAACGTGTGGGGTGACAGGGCGATGCCATGAGCAAGAACAGATGGTTGAGACTTCAGCCATTGGTTAGTGAGTCAAAAAGAATACAGTGATGAATAAAAGAGATGACTGGCGAGAGAGACAGAAAAAGGCCTGAAGTTCACTGCAGGAAACAGGACAGTCAAAATTGTTGAGACCTACAAAATAACACCAAAGGAAAAAAAAAAAAGTGTTTGGAAACTATGCTTTGGGTGTTGCCTGTTCTGCTCTGATCTAGCATCTCTGGATCTACCTGAAGGCAAAAAGGGCCTGGAGTTTTGTGTCTTTTCAGCCAGAAGGGTTGGACAAGAGGTGCCCTGATTTAAATCTAGTTATTTGTTCGCAGGTCAAAACAGAAATTTGCATGTGAAAAAAAAAAAGATTACACAATGACAAACCTTTTTATACTCAGCCGCCATTAAGAGCAGTAGGACCATCAACACAATTTACAGTAAGTGTGTCTTTACCATAGTTATTCCTTAATACTTCTTAAGTCCCAAAAGCCCCATTTGAACGCAATAAAAAAAAAGACCTATTTAAATGCATGAACAATTGCCATTAAACTGTGAAAATGAAACCAGCCCTGTGGCTGATATAAAGAGCCTAATACGTTTGCTATCAGTTCTGCACAAGCCTTACATCTTTGCAGACAGCAATTTTCTGGGCGAGCCTGGAAGGAGGAGCATGCTGTTGCCTAATTAGAATGACACAGTGACATGAAGATACTTGCATGAATGCTTGGTATTGTCTGGGATGTTTTATTGTTGAGAGGAGAGTCAGGGGTGCCATGTTGCGGCTATCCCTGCAAAGCCACCAAGCCCTGCCTCCACGCTTTCATCTCACGCTAAGAATTGGGACAACAATATGATTTTGACCACGTTGTTGTTGTTGTCGTCGTTGTTTTAGAACTATTTACTACAGTCCAAAAGGGACATTGGACAGGACTATGTAGTAGTCTAACACTGGAAGATCTCAAAACATAATGGATGGTGTAGAGCAGTACAATGTGTTCATGCAAGTAGCAATTCAAACTGGAATTGCTTGCATTTGAAGTGTAGTCACAGCTTAGACCTAAAACTCTGACATTGATTGTTTGTTTTATTATTTATTTCTGATTTCCTTTTGTGTCTATTTCATTTATTTTTCTCTTATTTTCTAGCCTCTAGTGCTACCTCATAGAGCAAGGTGTTTGCTGTTTCGATATGCATGGGTGTTTGTTGACTTACATTCCTTTTTAAGAACTTTGTACTAAAGTGTAGAAACTAATTTGTCGATTAAACCCAGAAAATACATGGAATATATATGACCAATTACAGTATATAGTACTGTATTACAACACTATTCAGGTCAGCTGATATTTGATTCCTGATTTATGGTATATACATATTGTATCTAAATACTTAAAAAGTACAGTACACATAGTGATACAGAATGTGAATGCTAAAATTGAAGAAAGAGATAACGCTGCAAAAACCTCACAAAGCTGAGTCCATGGAGTAGATTAAAGACATTCAGAAATATCAAATTGCCAATCCTGCAGTGAGTAACAATATGATTGCATTTGTACAGTATGTGCAACAAATCTTAAAAACAGATCTGCTCTCCAAACATTTGTGCCATTTGGCAAACCTTGCAAACTAATTTTGTGCTGCTTCAGCTCTCTGGCTGGACATCAGAGACCGCTCTATCACTAAATCTCATACAAACCGACACAGCTGCACATGCATAATCTGAGGTTGGCCAGGAGACCAATGCAAAAGCAAAGAGATCCTCTTTCAAGGTCACACTCCAGGCGCCGAAGAAGCATCTTGGTCCAAGATGGATGACCAGCCTCACGCATAATCAGAAGGAAACCATCATGTTCATGGCTCATGGATGCACAACAATTTCCTCAAACTCAACTGGGATAAATCGGACATGATTATCATCGGCCCCAACTCCCTCACCAAAGACACCCACAATTTCCACCTTATCATCGATAACTCCATCACACATTCCCAACCTCGGTGTAATTGTCGACACCAACCTCTCTTTCGACCACCACGTGAAACACGTCACCAGAACTGTCATTTATTTACCTAAAAAACATAGCTCGTCTTCGTTCACCGCTTTCCTTCCCTGCTGCAGAAACCCTCATCCACACTTTTATCACTTCAAGGCTCGATTACTGCAACAGCATTGTCTACGGTTCATCATCCATAGTACATTCAAAATTCTGCCACATGCCTCCTCACTCACACCTGCTTCTATGACCACATTATTCCTGTCCTTCAAAACTCTACTGGCTTCCTGTCCCCCAACGCATCAAAGTCCTCCTCACCTAAAAAGGCCTCCATAACCTGGCACAGTCACACCTGCTTCACCACCTCTCTCCTTCCCGCCCCCTCCATTCCTCTGATGCAAACCTACTTTCCCTAACACTCAGTAACAAGCACCAAACCTGGGGCGACAGAGCCTTCTTTGAGTGTCGAGAAAAGCGCTTCATAAATAAAAATAAAAATATGTTTTTATTAGTAGTATGAGCTCTCAGAGGGCTGTGTAATCATCCATCCATCAATCCATTAGCTACACTGCTTATTCTGTTCAGGCTCATAGGGAGATGGAGCCTGTACGCTAGATGACTTCGGACAAAAGGTGGACTACACCCGAGACTAGTTGCCAGTCAATTGCAAGGCAAGTGGAGACAACGACAACGATTCCCAATCACATTCACATCATCACTCAGTGAAAACTGAACCCACCCTGCTTGCACAGAAGTCAAGTGAGTGAACCACTACACCATCAGTGACTGTCTTTGCGATCCATCCACTCAAAAGTGAAATGTCTCAATCAAGCATTTTGTGAGTTAAGGAAATGAGTGATGGGAAGTCATTGCACAACTGTAGAATCTCATGAGATCTAATGAAAAAGCAGTATGATATAGTCTGCATTTATCATATTCCTCTTTGATTGACACTAATGAGGAATTCATAAACAAATATGTTAATTACTGTAGTTGTAGTTTGCAGTGGAGTACAACTACACTGCGTCACACTATAGATGCAGTATTTCTAATATATTTGTGTCAGTTTCACACCTTTCTGAAAGAGACTTTCACACTTATGTTTGTAAATGATTATTGGGGAGATAATGCTTGTAAGGGATCTCATTTATTGTATTCTATTTCATTAATCTTTATTTAACCAGGAAAGGCAATTGAGAAAAGATTCTCATTTGCAATGCCGACCTGGTTGCAGGCAGCAGAGTAAAACACGGCAAAATATATAAAAATAAATCCATACAGTATACAACAAACTGTACAATGTCATATATTACATATTTACATAATACATTACATTACAGCATAGCATATGATGAACAAAAGGTTCATAACAGGCTAAAAACAGGTGGCATAGTGATGTACAGCATACCTCTACATTTCAGGCATATTAACTAGACTTTACACGGATTTGATCGGGTTGATCGATATCGGCCGATATTTAGCATTTTAGCTGATCGGCCGGCTCCGCAAAAGACATTTATTTGAATCCAAAAGCTAGTTTATTTTTAGCCTTGTTGCGTGTCTTTTGACGTAGTCCTGTAAATATCTACAGCCAATGATGTTCTTTATAAAAAAAATATATATATATTAATTAAAAAAAACGTCGGCGGTGTGAGACAGACAACACGTAATGCGTAATCAGACTACAAGACAAATTTGCTCATTGACTGTTTTTTGTCAAAGTCTTTATGTCTCAAAAGTGTTCTCTCTCAATTGACTAGAGCAGCTCCAACTACCGGAGACAAATTCCTCGTGTGTTTTTTGGACATACTTGGCAAATAAAGATGATTCTGTGTCTGATTCTGATTCTGATTCATTTGTTCTGTCTGTCACTATGCCTCACTGGCATAAATAGAGTAACAAAGATACATTATTTATTGTAAATAGAATTTTTTGAGCAATTAAGTGCACAAGTATATACAGTAAATGAACAGGTCATTTAAATAGACACATTCCTCCATCTTGTGATCGGATCGGCGATCGGTTATCGTTTTTTTAAACTCGCTGATCGGTGATTGGCCCCAAAATTGGCTGATCGTGTAAAGCCTAATATTAACCATTTGGGACAGTTTGCAGGTACCCACTTTCATCTGGAATAAAACAAGGCATGATTAAGAAGGACTTCTTCCACCTTGCGAATCTTGTGAAATGGATTTTACTAATTTTTCCTCCTATAAATGTTATGCTGCTTTGTAGCTATGTCCTTCCTCATTTTTCTTTCACTTTCTCTTGTATTCTTTACCAGATCTTTGTAGATAAAGATTGATGCTGTACAATAACTTTAGGTGAATAAATACGGCCTCATTGAAACAAATGATATAATTTTGATTTAAAAGCTTCTAAATCTTTGCCATTCATGTAGAGCTTTGTGAAATTTCCAGAGATGTTTTAGAAGTGCGATGACAAATGTGTGTTCGTTATTTGCTGGCAAGTGTAGCAAAATTACTTACTTTTGTTATATAAAATAAAATACATCTGTCGGTTTAATAAGAACCCTGAAATCTGTGGCCAACAAAGACGATAATACTAACAGGTGGACGATGTACGAATATAAAAAGTTTGTGCATTGTGAATGAAAAACTTAAGTCTGGCGAACATCATACAATGTGTGTGCCACCTGGGGCCACTCATCCAAGCGCAATAAATGTTTTGTGATCAAATTAATGTCACAATAGCATTGAAAAAAACATTTTTTTTTTAAATTACAAAATATTTGTGTTCATATTCTTCCCATTCTTTTTGCTTTAATGTGTACGCCACTTTCACATTTCAATCTTTTTCTTTTTGGGCTGACATAAAACAATGCCGGTGGTTTTAGAGAAAAGAAATGGAGCAGCATTCAAAAGCTGATAGTGATTGTCATGACGTGCTGACCTTTCTATATTTGTGGTATTTATCTCAACCATGATCGATTGCATATGTCGAGCTTTCTACCACATTCCACAGGACATTGTCAATGGGAGGCACAACAAATTAATAAGAATCGGTATAGATTGAAAAAAATGTAGCTTCAATCAATCCAAGATGCCAAACATGGTATTGTCAAATCAAGACAGCTGTCTGGGGATGATGGTGTGATCATCACTGACATTGACAAAGTCAAGAAAAGGTTACGCAAATAAAAAGTCTACACGGCTTCCGTGAGCTTGGTACAAATTCTGTCTTTTACAACCCCTCATTTGCGCCACACAAATCCCATGTCCATTGCTGTTTGACGATAAAATTATGACATTCAATACCGATTTGCTCCGGTCAAGTAGCTGGCGGTCATTAACAAGTAGGTTTCACCTCGTACTTGGCGATATAGCCTGAATTTGATGGCACACAATTTCCCCCCCCCTAATGTCGATATTTGATATGACTCGATATTTATTGGATTAAAGTTGATAAATGTATAAATAAAACTAATCTATACCAAATTTATTTCCTTAATAAAGCAGAAGGTTTATTTGAAAATTATAAATTTCACACAGAAATTGATTATTTTTACCTTTTTTTTTTTTTTACTTAAAATTGCATTGGTATGACTGCAGAGCTGCCAACCTATAGAAATGTACTTCCATAATGATTTCTCTCATCTGACTTTCCTTTTTTTTCTTATATCAAAAACATTACTGCGGGACAGTTATTGCAGTATATTATGTAATAGGATAAAATAATCTGCCAATGTCTGGCAACCAGTTCAGGGTGAACCCCGCCTCCTGCCCGATGATAGCTGGGATAGGCTCCAGCACGCCTGCGACCCTAGTGAGGAGAAGTGGCTCAGAAAATGGATGGATGGATAAAATAATTCTGCATACTGTTCAATTGTATAACATAATCATCACTCTGTCGTAAGACTCTCATTGAAAGATCGGCAATGCGCTATATCACTTGCTGTATGACTGCTGTTCGCGTAAAACAAAATGGAACTTATTTCTTGGACTGATCATTGACTCCCTAGAAGAGCTTTTCAACAATAGAACGTGAACAAAATGACAGACCCTACTGATATCATCATTTATGAAACACTTAATCATAACAATATAAATATAAAATATAGATTTTTTTTAAGAACTTTGCAACTATTAGCAATTTGATGCAAGAGTAATATGTGCCTGTTTACCAAGTGCCATATTTTAACCATGTAAGCAAGAAATGTACCCCCCAAAAAATAAAAAATAAAAAAGCTCCACCATGACCCATTTTCTCTCTTGCAATGGCTCAGTATGTTCCAATAAGGCATTCAGCTTGAATTTTCCCAGGAGCTCCTGAAAGAAAAAATGCGTTCTAAGGCAGTCACAGGAGGTGTAATCAAGCTTACCATGGTTCCTCATAAAATGCACTGAGATTAAGTGTCGATTCATTACATTCGAGCAATCATAAGGCGCCCCACTGGTGCATGAGCATGTTGGATTTGATGAGTGTAAATACAATTTACCCACTGGTTGGTAAACTTACAATTCCTACAAGCACATGTACACCATATGCCTTATAAAAAAACAACAACCACAATTCCATCGTTAAGTAGAACAGGGCCTACTTCTTCATCGTGGAGATGGGTGGTGTGAGGATTGGCTAATCAAAAAAACGGAAACAATGCCATCATAATGAGCGGGCATATGCTGTGAGTATGACACCATATGCAATGCCGGCAAGACACAACCAACGCACCGGTTCCAGCATGCAATGTGATTCTTTACCTAGTGCCATCTCGATGGCGCTGGTCTGGCTCTCGGATGGGGAGAGGATTTTGGGCGGCTTGTCTGTCAAAGGAGCTGCGGGAAAGACAAACAGAGAGGGGACCTTTAATAATTTAATTGCGAAACCTTGACAATACAGACAAAAGGAAGGTAAGTCCAATGTACAGTGTAACAGCGGTCTGAATCAAGAAGTAAAATATTTCTCAAGGAAATTATAAAACAAAACAAAAAAACATGTACCAGGCCAACTATATTTGAAACATTTAAGATACATAGATCAAAAAAAGTGTTTTCTTAGAAAAATTACCACCTGGCTTAGTAGAGGACAGACAGTGGCTTAGTAACAGAGGATATGCACTCAGAGGCTCCTCGTGCTAATGAATCCCTGCAGGTGAGACCCGGTAGGTTTTCCATTATGCACACTTGGAAAAGCAAAACATTTTTTCAAATGACTGGTGGCATGATTGGTGCTGGATGGGTAGAAATGAATAGATGGACAGGACAGACGTTTTTGAGGCGCACACCTGGATACATCCGGATGCATAGGTAGCTAGTTTTGGAAAAAGACGAGTCACAAATCCAAATACGGTCACCGGTCACCATGCTCGTTGTTGAGATGACTCGGGGTGGAGGAAGGAGAAACTGCTTTTGTGAACTCATTAATGACAAATTCAGAACAAATGCAAAACAAATTAAAGGAAGAAAAGCAAATTATGCACTTGCTTGTGCTTGGCGTGCTTCAGTGCTGTGTGAAGAAATCTCATTACCTTGATTACACCTTTCCCCACAAAGTGTGCTGCGATTATTTGTTTCATTGTGAGACTGCGTGAAGAAGCTCGAACAGCAAACAATGCCGTATTTAAAGGCAAGACCGCGCATAAACCGAGATGTCACGTCGTGTACACGGAGCCATAAAATCCAGCTTGCAAAATATGAAATACATTCCGATTTTGCATAAGATAAAATTTCTCCTGAAAGTGGCACCAGATCATAATGGTGCAATTTTAGATTTAGTGAGACTCTGCCATGTTGGAAGGCACACAAACACACACCACACACACACACACACACACACACACACACACATTTCTTCACAGAAAATTCAAATTCTGTAGTGGGTTATGATGAGTGGGAGCGGGCTGGCTTGTAGCTAAGGGGCACCAAACACATCCAGCCTGGCCTGCTTCGCAACTCACTTAATGCACGTGCACACAAACTCACGGAGCAACTGGGGAAAACAACCATGTGATCACATGATAATAGATGGATCGAGGAGGGTTGGGAGTGGTGAGAGGTTGATTCAAGCGAAAAAAAGAGCTTGTTCTCTCCCAT
Organism: Phyllopteryx taeniolatus; assembly: GCF_024500385.1. Lineage (NCBI taxonomy): Eukaryota > Metazoa > Chordata > Actinopteri > Syngnathiformes > Syngnathidae > Phyllopteryx > Phyllopteryx taeniolatus. The sequence continues at coordinate 46,129,125 of NC_084502.1, read as the reverse complement.
TAACTCTCCCATCACTTTCCTTCCCTCCTCCTCTTTGCTGTCTTACGCTCAGTCCGTCTCTTCCTGCAGCTCCCTGGGGTGACACGAAGAAAGATGAAAACTGAAGGGAAAAGAGGAGGGGGATGGGTAGTTGCACTGCGCTGTTCACACTTCATTAAAGACCACTTCTGCAGATGAAGAGCAGGAGTTTGTGTGCGCGTATGTAGGAGAGAAAAGAGCAGTTTTTGGAAGCAAACTTTGTTATTGGAGGTGTATGGTCACCATTTTGCATGGAATTCCATTCCATCAGTTATTACTTCTTCAGACTGATGGGGAAATCTGCTTGATATATTCATATTGTACCTGCTTCACAAGATTTGTGGACCCTACATGCATTTAAAGTGTGTGAGCCTGCCTTCTGATTCAACAATTTCTGTTATGATTCTAGTTCTAACAGTGCATTGGTGCTGGTTTTTGTTTTTATTTTATTGTTTTTCTGTCTCCTAGCTGAATGTGGATGGGCGTGGCATCATGTGCATACCTGAGGACTGGGGACAAATAAAGATGATTCTGATTCTGATGACAATCCACTGGGCTCTGGACTTGCCACCATTGCCAGATCCGATGAATGTTCAGTTTGCTTTTTCGCTTCTGTATTTCTGCTCTGCACTGTCCATGTTTACTCTGGTCAACATATTTCTCTTGTTCTTGATTTGTTGTTTGTTCTTAACTTGAGAAGTTAAGATTCTGTTTCTCCCGTGGCACTAGTTACTGCTTTCCAACACTTGTTTAATAAAAATGTTTTGTTCCTTAGTTATCCAGTGATATCTTCCTCCTGCTGTGGCTATGTTCATCTCTTTAAGTTAGTTTTCAACTGTTTATGTTATGACAACCCCAATTCCAATGAAGTTGTGATGTTTTGCTAAACATAAATAAAAACAGAATACAATGATTTGCAAATCATGTTCAACCTATATTTAATTGAATACACTACAAAGACAAGATATCTAATGTTCAAACTGATAAACTTTATTGTTTTTAGCAAATAATCATTAACTTGGACAGGTGGAGAAAAACACTGAGAAAGTTGAGGAATGAACACCTGTTTGGAACATCCCAGAGGTGAACAGGCTAATTGGGAACAGGTGGGTGCCATGATTGGGTATAAAAGGAGCTTCCCTGAATTGCTCAGTCATTCACAAGCAAAGATGGGGCGAGGCTCACCTCTTTGTGAACAAGTGCGTGAGAAAATAGTCGAACAATAAGGGCAATGTTCCTCAACGTACAATTGCAAGGAATTTAGGGATTCCATCATCTACAGTCCATAATATCATCAATAGGTTCAGAGAATCTGGAGAAATCACTGCATGTAAGCGGCAAGCCCGAAAACCAACATTGAATGCCCGTGACCTTCGATGCCTCAGGTGGCACTGCATCAAAAACCGACATCATGTAGTCCGGACCTGTCTCCCATTGAAAATGTGTGGCGCATTATGAAGGGTAATATACGACAACGGAGACCCCGGACTGTTGAACAGCTGAAGCTGTACATCAAGCAAGAATGGGAAAGAATTCCACCTACAAAGCTTCAACAATTAGTGTCCTCAGTTTCCAAACATTTATTGAATGTTGTTAAAAGAAAAGGTGATGTAACACAGTGGTAAACATGACCCTGTCCCAGCTTTTTTGTAACGTGTTGCAGCCATAAAATTGTAAGTAAATGATTATTTGCTAAAAACAATAAAGTTTATCAGTTTGAACATTAAATATCTTGTCTTTGTAGTGGATTCAAATAAATATAGGTTGAACATGATTTGGAAATCATTGTATTCTGTTTTTATTTATGTTCAACACAACGTCCCAACTTCATTGGAATTGGGGTTGTATATAAAAGCGTTGTGTCTCATATGTTGCTCATATGCTCTGTGGCTATAATAGAAAGCATGAACTCGGAAGCCAGGACTCACAAGTTAACCAAACTGAGCTCAATACAGCAGAGCTACATGACTGACAAGCCAACATAGAGCAAATAAATGATCGCTCCGGATTTTGCCGCAACCTATATGAGCATTTGGTGACATTTCAGTCGTAGCAGAATGTGCATATTCAACTGTCGAGGCGTTACTCGAAGGTAAAGAAAATAATTGTTTTTACTTGACATGGGCATAACTTGTTCTGACTTACTTAAAGGTTAGGCTTACTTTGCCCGTTCAGTGTTCCTCGAAATTGCTGGTGCTTTACTTAAAATTGTTTCATTGTTTCATTCTTCTAAGGCACAGGCAGATATTAGCTTTTTCATGGAAAACAAAAAAAATGTAGTCCGAAATCATAATTTTCGTATTCGAATGAAAACAAATCAAAGCACCAGTATGACACATATTTTATTGTGAAGCACTGCAATGCTTTTCTTTACTTCCACCGCCATTCGGACTTACTTCACATCGCTTCTGCGTATGTACGCATTGTAGCTTCACAGAGTAAATAATAAAGTTTGTTTAAAAAAAAGCCTATATTCTTTGATAATATTATCCCATAGTTCATGTGTGATTTTTAGTACTTCAATAGTTCTTTGTTCTTGTGTGACCTAGTAGCTTAATTATTTTTTGCCTCCTTTCTCAGTGGCTCTACCAGCCTCCCTTTTCTCTCAAGGACAAGGTAACCGTGTGACTAGGCCTTTTTTCCTTGACTCCCTCTCATTTCCTTTAACTGAGCGTTGCTCTTCCATGTTCCTTAGTGTCAGAAAGAGGAGCGAAGCTACTGTAAGCTTTCTGTCTGTCTCTCTCTTTGCAAAGATTTCATTATAATGACGAAAGAGAAGATTGTTTCCTGATTTAATTCCAGAACAGATATCTGAGGGGTAAGGGAGGACATCTTTCTATTTCAAGGGGATCTATCAATTATACTTCATAGTTGCATACATAACTCATAACATAAGTGTGTAAATGAATGTCTGGTGGTGACTGTAAATTAAATAACTAGCCTAAGCAAAGCAGCATTATCAGTGCCAAGCGCATCTTTGTTGCAAAACCTCCCAAAAAGAAACAGCGAATGTTGGATGCAGTCTGTGTGTTTGAGAGACGAAGAGTGGAATCTTGGCCAAGTGTTTGGTGAAAGTGCATTGTTTGATTGATTACAGGAAGATCTGTTGTTCGCTGTGGATACTGTATGTATCTGTGTGTGTGTGTCGTTATATAATGCTTTGTGAGCTGTTGCTGGCGGGGAAAATAAGTTGAGGATTGGTGATTAACTAGTGTGATGCTGTGATATTGTGGAGCAAGAGGTTTGTTTTGTTTTTTTATGAAGTAGTAAGAATGAGGCCTAGAGACCTCAAAAGGGGTACCCTACTGATAATAGACAGTTTCCATTAGGGGGGAAAAAATAAGAAAAAGAGGCTGCTCAAAATCTTAGAATAGTGCAACTCAACGTTCACACAATATAATAATATTGATCAAATTAAGTTTTTATTAAATTGGGATAATTATCAGTGTATAGTCAAAGTTTAATATAGTACAATTTTAACAATTTCAACATAAACAGATATTTAATCCTTAAAAGGAATGTTATGTGCTGCAAATTGCATTGCATTAGGACATTTTGAGATTTTTTCTTTTTACAAAGACACTGAATATCGCTAATTGTTTTTCTTCGTTTCTTCTTCGTCTCCAGTCATGACTTTGCGCTGATGTGTGTTTTTGTGCTATGTTGTCTGTTCTCTAACCAAAACACTGCACATTTCTCTCGTGAAGATTTTTATTTATTTATTTATTTATTTATTTTTTTTTAAATCGGTCGGCGCATGACTAACTTTAAATTTAAACAGATTTTTCACAACATGCATACATGGTTTGCAATGCGTCCTTGTTACGAATTGAACTTCATGCGCAATTTTCCTTTTTTTTTTTTTTGTTGCTTGCTTGACAAGTCCCAGGTCAAATCCCACCTATTGGGCTACCAGCAAATGTGGTATAGGGTTAATCAGGAACTCTCTGCCGATTCAAAGCTGGACTGATTATGTCGTGAACATTTTTACATCAAGGTCAACTGACTGAGTTTGTGGTTGGCAAGCTGTTAATTACACAATTGTTTTGGGCCAAATTCTGTCCACTATTAACCGCTTTTTGGTTTTCGAGAATGTCTTTTTGTTTTTGTATTTGAGCATGGGTGGGACCATGTGTCACTTTATTAAATGGAAGGGCAATGTCAGGAGTGGTTTGATTTTTTAATTTTTGGTGTTTTTGTTTGATTTTTTTGTTTTTGTGCTCTCACAAGTCGCATCACACTGCATTATTATTATTATGCTTCACACAAGTGATTACCACAAATCAGAGTTCATAGATTCACTTAGAGCCAATTCGACAGGCTGCAAACACAGCATCTAAATTAGCAGTATCATAGTGATACATAAGATGACTGTTTTACAAACATTTCATTTTTATCATTTTGAACTCTTTATGGAACATTTACTTATCTGGTCTGAAAAATGTAATTTCTAAATTTCATGGCAGCTATGTGGAAATGTTGCCACATTCAACATGGCTGCCACGTAGGCACGTCTGTTAATAGGCTCTAGTCATATTGGAAATCTATCACCCGGAAACACGTCTCCCAGTCTCTGCCTACATTGCGCCACAGCGCCAGTCAACAACAGTGGCCAATTCAGGGTCTATTTTATCGAGGTTCCACTGTGTGTGTGTGTGTGTATACATACATACATACATACATTCATACACACACATATATATCTAGGGTCGTGTATATATGCATGCATGGTCATGTTGTACCTCCCCAAAAAAGGGTGCGACCAAATCATGGGCTGGTGTGACATACTAAAAAAAATGGTCACACCAGTGCTACCAGTGCAAAGGTTAGTGTAGAGCCTGCAAAGTCAGCTGGGATACACAGCACACCCGCGACCCTAGTGAGAATAAGCAGTACAGAAAACGGATGGATGGGAACCAAAACAATTTGAAGTCGAGACAGAGGGCAACCGGAGCCCTCCGAATTGTAACTGAGGTGCCCTGTCGTAGATCAAGGAGCGTCCTTCATTGTACAGTATTGCTTTATCACTTAATATTACTTTCCATTTGTCCCTGGGCCCAAAATAATTCATACGAAATATCTTTAGTATGTAATTCCATGTGTAAATGTGCATTTAATTTTTTTTCCAACTGTTTACAGTATTGGTATTGTTCAATGAAACACAGTAAATAGCATGTAGCATGACAAACGCAAAAAACTACTGTAAATGTACGGTATGTGTTCTTTGACGACTTACCTTTCCCAGCAAAAAGATGAAAGTTGAGATTATGGAGAAAAAATATAATCAGGCCATATACGCTGCGATCAGCTTCGTTATATAGCTGTATGTTATTACACACACAGGATATCTATGCAGCCCAAAGCATTCAGCATCCAATGATATTGTTCTGATTTCATGTGATGATGTGCAGTGATGTATCAACCAGCATCATATCATCCACTGACCTTGTTTTGACTTTTTTCGTCTTGGGGTCAACGTCTCTTCAGAGGCTTTAAAATCCATTCGGCTCAATGAAGTTGAGTTAAATTGAAAAACAACAACAGTGTCATGGTCTGTGTTTTGGGTTGTGTTTAGTTTTGTTCCATGTTTTCCTGTGTTCCATGTTTGTCATGTGCTCATTAGGTTGTTGTATCCACCTGTTCCAATCTACCTTGTGTCGACCAATCAGCTCTCTCCAGCCACTCGTGTCTTGTCCAGGTGTTCCTCGTTGTCTCGTCAATCTGTATGTATTTAGTTCCCTGGTCTGTCGTTGTCACATGTCTTTGCCATGTCATAGTCGCCAGTTGTCAGGTGTCATTGTCAGGTGTCATTGTCCCTATCTGTTCCACGTCTTACTCACAGGTCATAGTTTGTTTCCAGTTTTAGATATTCAAGTGTTTCTTTGTTACTTTGGTTTGGTAGTTGTCTGTTGTGGGACTTTGTTTATTTTTGCTTTATCCAATATCCTTGTTTGCTCTTTTTGAAGATGAAATATTATTTTTTTGAGACTCCCACACTCCTGCCTTGCCTCCCTGTTTCCCTGCAATTGGGTCCTCCATGTTCTTGCCTTGCGTTCCTCGCCTTCGCCCTAACCACGTACGTGACAAACAGAGAAGGAACACTGCTCTTGTTCTGCTTGCTGGAATTGTTTAAGATGATATAAAGGCAAGTCGCCATTGGGCAGCGCTAGTAAACTGAGAATGAGCTGTGTAATTTGTTATGATTGTGTTAATTAGACCTTGTTTGTGCCATAATGAGGACTGTCAAGCGACTGGGAGCATGGGAACAAATTGTACAGGTGCTGTATTGAGCCTATCATTGCTGTGGATTTTTAAAAATGCAGATTCTCTCCTGGCAGCAAATGACTTCTCTCATTCCGCCTACTCTCCGCATGGTAAATTATTTCTCTGCTCTGACTGTGAAAACTTGTCTTTTAAATCCATTATTCCCCTATTTTCCACATGCAAAACCATGTGAGATACAAATCTTTTAATTAAGATTTTACAAGTTGCTTCCTCCAGCTCCAAAGATGATCTCGTTTAGCGTTAGCTTCCCAAGGACAACTTCTATCTCTGTTTGGCTGGGTAGATCACACATCTTGCAGACTACTTTTGATTTAGCCTGCGCTGCAGGGTATAAACATTACTGAGTGCACCTCGAAGTTCTCAAACAGACACACTTTGTTCAGAGAGGGCTCTGCAGTATTGTTGTAAACTTTTAATTATTTGTGTGACGGACACAAGCTGTACCAAGTTGGACTATTATTTCTAGAAAAGTACTTTTTTGACATAACCAACAGTGACGAGTACAAATGTTTTCCAATGAAAAGTTATTGAGCTTTGATCTCACTACAGTTGCCAGTGCTTTTTGGTGGGTAGCATTGGACGAACATAATTTGTGCATTAAAGACTGCACAGGCCCCTTCAAAGCCGATCGATAGTAGTTTTTCAGTTATTCTAAGAAAATGCTATGCTATGACTTACTTTTTCTCAGTTTATTTCTGAAGTGACATTAAACAGACCTCTTACAAATAAGAATTTGCATCCAGGACTGTTGCAACTAGTAATCGATTATTCAACTGACAGTTCTATTGGAATAATCAAGTACAAGGATAAAATATGTTTTTGCTTGGTTAAAGAGCAATTATGAATACACAATAGAAAATTCGACATTTCACTTCATAATGAACGGCCAATTGGTTTCCTCTTCGAGCGAATCAACAGTTATTCTTAAAATCACATTGTGCATAAAGCAGGAAACTGCATTTTCTTGTCTGCAAACATTTGTAGTGAGGCAATTTCAAACACAAATATAGATTTCAGTTTAAACTTGGTATTTCTTTTGAGTATAAAAAACATAAGACATTAATTTAAAATAAAGAGGAACACAAGTTTGTCGTCTTGTGATAAAGGCACAATTTTATCCAACTGTGGTATCTCAGTCGGAACACTACGGGGCACTGTGTAAAATATTATGTTAAAAAGAGGCATTGAAAAGCGCACGAAGAATATAGTTTTGTCTGATCGATTGGTAAATAAAGTGAATTAAAAAAGAAATACAAGAGTGATTCTTGAGAACACTACACTGACCAAACCAGACTGTAATGTACAGGAAGCCCAGACAGCAGACGGCCGGCCCGCCGTGTAACTATTTGCATGATTGCACACAAAGCTAGCTGCTAATGCTAATGAAAACAAGTATACGTGACGTTAGAAGCGTGAGTCCCTCAATGCAATGTAGATTTTGTTGTTGTTGCAATAATTAACGTCCTTATTGTCATGTTAAATGTCGTTGTCGTCATTTCTGTGTATGTTAACAGTGGTTCTTGGAATGTATACATTATTTAGTTGTCACACCTATTGTTGATTTACGTTGCACTGTTTTTTTTTTTTTTTTTAATGAAACCATTACTTTCGGTAGTGTGTGTAAGAACGACCTCTTGGTCAAGTCCTCTACCAGAGCGTGCCCAACAGGGCGTTAACTTTTAAAGGATAATAAGAACTAACTTCACATTAACAATGATAGTGTGGACCACTTTGCCCTATTAATTAATCATTAAGACATTCAGCATTATGAAGTCACTTTATAATTTTTTTATAGTAAAACAATAAGTTTCACATGTACATACAGTAGCTATAGCAAGAGAAAGCTACAAAGTATTGGTTTCTCAGTGCTTTTTGTCAAAAAGGAAGTCTTTTCAAGTCAATGGGTTCAAGTCCAAGTGAAGTCATGAGTCATTGCTATTCAAGTCCAAGTCGAGTTGCAAGTCTTTTAACATCTTGTCAATTCGAGTCTAAAGTGATCTAATTCATGGCTTGAGTCTGACTCGAGTCCAAATCACGAGACTTGAGTCCACACCTCTGGTGTTACCTACTGTATGTTACTACTTTTAACAACATTCAATAAACGTTTGGGAACTGAGGACACTAATTGTTGAAGCTTTGTAGGTGGAATGGTTTCCCATTCTTGCTTGATGTACAGCTTCAGCTGTTCAACAGTCCGGGGTCTCTGTTGTTGTATTTTACGCTTCATAATGCGCCACACATTTTCAATGAGAGACAGGTCTGGACTCCAGGCAGGCCAGTCTAGTAACCACACTCTTTAACTACGAAGCCACGCTGTTGTAAAGTGTAGAATGTGGTTTGGCATTGTCTTGCTGAAATAAGCAGGGGCGTCCATGAAAAAGACGTTGCTTGGATGGCAGCATATGTTTCTCCAAAACCTGTATGTACCTTTCAGCATTAATGGTGCCTTCACAGATGTGTAAGTTACCCATGCCATTGGCACTATCACAGCCCCATACCATCACAGATGTTGGCTTTTGAACTTTGCGTCCATAACAGTCCGGATGGTTCTTTTCCTCTTTGGCCCGGAGGACACAACGTCCACAATTTCCCAAAACAATTTGAAATGTGGACTCATCTGACCACAGAACACTTTTCCACTTTGCATCAGTTCATTATAGATGAGCTCGGGCCCACAGAAGCCGGCGACGTTTCTGGGTGTTGTTGACACATGGTTTTGCTTTGCATAGTATAGTTTCAAGTTGCACTTACGGATGTAGCGCCGAACTGTATTTACTGAGATTGGTTTTCTGAAGTGTTCCTGAGCCCATGTGGTGATATAATTTACATATTGATGTCGGTTTTTGACGCAGTGCCGCCTGAGTGATCGAAGGTCACAGGCATTCAATGTTGGTTTTCGGCCTTGCTGCTTACATGCAGTGATTTCTCCAGATTCTCTGCACCTTTTGATGATGATATGGACCGTAGATGATGAAATCCCTAAATTCCTTGCAATTGTACGTTTAGGAACATTGTCCTTAAACTGTTCGACTATTTTCTCAAGAACCTGTTAACAAAGAGGTGAACCTCGCCCCATCTTTGCTTGTGAATGACTGAGCAATTCAGGGAAGCTTCTTTTATACCCAGTCATGGCACCCACCTGTTCCCCATTAGCCTGTTCACCTGTGGGATGTTCCAAACAGGTGTTTGACAAGCATTCCTCAACTTTCTCAGTCTTTTTTGCCACCTGCACCAGCTTTTTTAGAACGTGTTTCAACCATAAAATTCTAAGTTAATGATTATTTGCTAAAAACAATAAAGTTTATCAATTTGTCATTATCATTAAATATCTTGTCTTTGTAGTGTATTCAATTAAATATAGGTTGAACATGATTTGCAAATCATTGTATTCTGTATTTATTTATGCTTAACACAACGTCCCAAGGCGGCACGGTGGACGACTGGTTAGAGCGTCTGCCTCACAGTTCTGAGGACCGGGGTTCAATCCCCGGCCCCGCCTGTGTGGAGTTTGCATGTTCTCCCCGTGCCTGCGTGGGATTTCTCCGGGCACTCCGGTTTCCTCCCACGTCCCAAAAACATGCATGGTAGGTTAATTGACAACTCTAAATTGCCCGTAGGTGTGAATGTGAGTGCGAATGGTTGTTTGTTTGTATGTGCCCTGCGATTGGCTGGCAACCAGTTCAGGGTGTACCCCGCCTCCTGCCCGATGATAGCTGGGATAGGCTCCAGCAGGCCCGCGACCCTAGTGAGGAGAAGCGGCTCAGAAAAAGGATGGATGGACAACGTCTCAACTTCATTAGAATTGGGGTTGTATTTTTTTTTTTTAATGTCCTCAATAATGAGGCCCTCAGTTAATATTGACATTTTATTTGTGGAGGCTTAGCGCCTTGCGTTTAAGCTATAATATATAGTAGATACTTTACTCCTATCTCCTATTTTATTGTATTACTTTCTGTATAAGCATGTAGCCTGTGTGGGTACCTGTGCATACATGGCAGAGCCTCATAGCGTGTAAAATGCAGTAGTGCTCATGGGTTTGCATGACCTGGCAAAATTTGTAGGAAGCGTACCATCTTTAGGGAGAACATGGGTGATGATTTATTTTATTTCTAATAGGATTCGAGTTGGACTGCAAGAAATTTTAGAGTGGTACAATCATTATACAAAACAGCAATGGGTCATCATGTTTTCGAAGGAATTGCCGATGTTTCGCAGGTTCTGCTGAGGTGTGTAAACATATGAGCACGACTGTAAAAAACCCATAATAGTTAGAGAAGAGGGAGATTTTTTAACATAAAGTACCTGGAAAACTATTTAAAGGAGGAGGGGCCAGCCATGTAGAGGTGTCTTTTTGTTGTTGACTATGTGCAAATCATTTTCATTCTTGATTTAATCCAGTTTATGTTTATCATGGTTTGCCCTGGTTGGGGCCTGTTAGTAGAATAGGTTGGATGTTATCTGCAGCATAATGTTATAAAAGGGGGCGTGAGAGATTCAGTAGATTTAAGGCTCAGGGGACAGGAACACTTTCTCATTTTTCTCATCCAAGAAGCACAATGTCTGGTATACGGAAGTCAGGTCATATTAATTTTTTTCTGTTGTGTAACTTAAAGTGAATCAATAATCCAGTGAAGCAAAGTAGGGTGTATACTGTACATATAAAAAAATTAAAGTGATACCATGTTTTTAATAGTAGACTCAAATGCACAAGCTAAAGAAAGCTTGGACAGGGTAATTATTCTTTCAAAAACTAATGCTAGACCATGTGGTACAGATAACTGTATTTTGATAAGAAAAGGAAACCTATTTATCCCATCACAGACCTGTGTGACTCCAGAAGGACTAGCAAATTGTACAGTACCTAAGTAACATTGGATGACACGTACAGACACAATTGGGATGATCCACTTTTTTTCGAGAAATCTTCTATCAAAATTCCAAGATTTCAATAACAGCCAATTGATTGTTTTACACTAAGAATTAGATAGATCGAATCTAAGATCTATTAGTAAGATCACAGACTCTGCAGTGAAGTTATCCAATAATTTATAGATGAATTTTCTTTAACCATTGGAGGAGGGACAACACAATGACTAGGCAATACTCCTTCTACCCAATTCAATACTCTTTTTCCAGGATCAGCTTTTCCTTGTAGAGAGAAGGACTCTCTCCATGTTCAAAGATAGCCAGTATAATACCATTATTCTTTATGAACATGGCCCAGTACAGCAGGATATATGTTTCCCAGACAGTGTCAGACCATGCCACATATGGCGGTTTAATCATCTGTTCATATCTAGAGACTCCTTCTAGAAATTAATCTCCCAACAGATTGATAGTTTTTTTTATTTATTTATTATTTTTTTCAGTCACACACCACTTGTGCCACGAACCACTGTGTGGAAATATTATCCTATACAGCTTAGGAGCGAAAGAAACGCAAACAACGCTTGAACAAACTGCCTCACAGCACAGCATAGGTGAACCGTAAGTATCCTGATGCACTAACGCTTGAATTCGATAATATCGCTATCAAACAAACTGAACAGTTTATATACAATATATATATATATATATATATATATATATATATTCCGCCTTTTCCGTGTTTGTATTTTTTGGGTGGTTTTATGTGTATATATATATATTTATATATATATATATGGAAAGATTTTATACAGACGTTATACAGTCCGCAGATGTAAGCAATGTTCCTAAAATCTAAAAAGAGCTGGGGGAGAAATCCACTAACCATATGTAACAAATATCGTAGACTCCAAAAAGACAGAACTCCAAACCCAAGGACAAATGGCCGTCCAAACCCTCCGTCAGTAATACCGTCACCAAAGACCCCCACTGGGTACAACGACCAAAAGACAGAGAGGGCTGGACTAACTGCATTAGCAATAACTTGATAAGTCAGATCTGCAAAGCCACAAACTGGTGGATGTAAGAGAATTTGTCCCTCTTGAAGGTTCCGTTATCAACAACAAGAGAACCCCTGTGGTGACAAAATGATGCTGAGCAGTGAAGCAACAGCACCCCTAAGAGGGGAATCTTGGGACTGGCAAACTGTTGACGCAAAGCTTAAGGTTGTGTTTTGGTGTGTTTTCCTTTATTGCAGAAGAAGAAATGTGATTTTATTACTGATGTCTGTTAAACTGTGCTATTTGTTCCCTGGCATTCCTTCCGTCTTTTATGAACAAATATACAAAAGAATAGTATTAGGGTGGCGATGAAGATGATAAGCAAAGCAAAGCATCCATCCATCTATCCATTATCTGAGCCGCTTATCCTCACAAGGGTCACGGAAGCGCTGGAGCCCATCCCAGCTATCATCGGTACCCCCCGAACTAGTCGCCAGCCAATCGCAGGGCACATATAAACAAACAACCATTCACACTCACATTCACACCTACGGGCAAATTAGAGTCTTCAATTAACCTACCATGCATGTTTTTGGGATGTGGGAGGAAACCGGAGTGCCCGGAGAAAAAACACACAGGCACGGGGAGAACATGCAAACACCACATAGGTGGGGCTTGGGATTGAATCCCGGTCCTCAGAACTGTGAGGCAGAAGCGCTAACCAGTCGACTGGGAGCGGAAACGAAAACTGCCGAAGCATTCTGTCACTCGCTTCTGAATCTTTGGCGAATGAGCACCCAGCGTGCAGGTGGGGGCGGGACTTCATTAAACGTACTGCCATGTTATTTGCGATTTGCCAGCATTGTCACTCACTTCGGCGAATGACCAATGAGCAGCCAGCATCAGACAGCGCCATGCAGGCGGGGGAGGGAATCAGTGATTCGTTCAGTGAACTGGTGTACTGAAGAACTGAAGATTGATTTGTTCAGTGAACTTGTGTACTGAGGAACTGAAGAGTGATTTGTTCGTTGAACTTCTTGGTTTGTGAACCACTAAGTAGCGATGTCAGTCAAGGACATGAAAACATCCATCTATCCGTTTTCTTTACCGCTTATCCTCAGTAGGGTCGCGGGCTGCTGGAGCCAACCCAGCCATCTTCGGGCGGGATGCGGGGTACACCCTGAACCGCTCGCCAGCTAATCGCAGGGCACATACAAACAAACAACCATTCGCACTCACATTCACACCTACGGGCAATTTAGAGTCTTCAATCAACCTACCACACGTTTTTGGGATGTGGGAGGAAACCGGAGTACCCGTACAAAACCCACCCAGGCACGGGGAGAACATGCAAACTCCACACAGGCGGGGCCGGGATTTGAACCCCGGTCCTCAGAACTGTGTGGCAGATGTGCTAACCAGTCGTCCACCGTGCCGGCCACATGAAAACAATCACACATATTTAAAACAAATGTAAATTAATAACAAATACAGATACGTACACATACATATCATTGCCTCTTTGTCTCTAATGCGATTATTAAAGCTATTTATTTCATAATAATAATAATAATAATAATAATACATTAAACTTCTATAGCGCTTCTCAAGACACTCAAAGATGCTTTCCACTAATGAGATGACAATAACAGTAAGGTGAGTGAGCAGGAAGCCCGGGTGCGGGGGCTGGTGTCAGCGATGCTGTCCACTGCGGTGGGAAGCAGAAAAGTCACATCGGCCGGCGAGAGCCTAGCTGGATTTAAGGGGATCCAGAAGGATGTTTGGTAGCTGAGCTTGCTGCACGCACGTTCATGAGTCACAACCGAAGCCAGATGTTCGAGAGCTTTCTGAGAGCGAGATAATAATAGGTGATAATTCAGCTTAAATTTTTCATTATTTTTTTTAAATCTCCCCGCCTTTCCTAGTTTACAATACGTGACAACAACAATGCGTAGTCCTTCGGTGAACATGTTGAGTAAACGTGAACCTCAGGGATGGATCATTAACTGAATGAGGAAACACTTGAATGATTTTGTGAAAAAGAACTGAACGATTCATTGATGAATCTTTTGAACAAATCTTTTTAAAGAACTGATTCGAATGAATCAGTACACTCAAAAGAACTGCCATGCCCATCACTAATTCGTGATATTTGAGATTTTCCAGGTGAAATTATCCATACCTTTTATTAATAGACATAAAGGTTGTCTGAACTTTTGGGAGAAGCTGTAATTCAAAGAATACACAAATATAGTCAGAAATAACCATTTTCTTAATGTCATGGCCGGTTTATGTTCACAGCACTAGCGATTGGGTGGCGACCAGTTCAGGGTGCACCCCGCATCTGGCCCGAAGATAGCTGCAACCAGCACGCCCGCAACCCAAGTGAGGAATAGCGGAATAGAAAGCATTTGCTTCTCTGCTTGCAACCCAGAATCATAAATCTTAATCGGAAATGAAATTCAACCCCGTGATACCTGCAGTGGTTGAGGAATGTATTTTGCTTTTAGATAACCTGATATACAATACATGCAAAGCCCTCAAAAACCTCACCTTGAATTTGTAGCGTTACACTGAACACGAGATGAATTTGATACAACTACTGCACTTTATAACATGCTCAAATCATCAATTCACTTAACAATTGAGATGCATGGCTGACTATATTTACACTCACTCTTCTATTTTTAACTTAATTTATTTTTGTTTCAGAGCCATAGGGTGGGAAGGGTAAATTTATTTCTGTGTATGTGGTTGTAAACTGCATGTTTGTTAACGTAAAAATAAAATTAAGTAAATAAAAAAAAAAAAAGAAAAAGTAGGGATTCCTAATAGATATGGGGGTACCGACGATTTTTCCGGCAGTCCTGATTGTCCGTTGCAGTCGGAGTTTGTCCTTTTTTGTGGCAGCACCAAATCAGACTGTGATGGATGAACACAGGACTGATTCAATGACTGCTGTGTAGAACTGCCTCAGCAGCTCCTGTGGCAGGCTGTGCTTCCTCAGAAGCCGCAGGAAGTAAATCCTCTGCTGGGCCTTTTTAAGGATGGAGTTGATATTGGTCTCCCAATTCAGGTCCTGAGAGTTGTAATTTACAGGAACTTGAAGGTTTCGACGGTTGGACAGGTTGAGAGGCAGCTGTGGCGAAGGATGTTTCCTGAAGTCCACAATCATCTCTACTGTCTTGAGCGTGTCCAGCTCCAGGTTGTGTCAGCCGCAACAAAGCTCCAGCCGCTTTGATGAGGCTGATGACTGTGGTGTCTTCTGCAAACTTGAGGAGTTTGACAGCTGGGTACATTGAGGTGCAGTTGTTCGTGTAGAGAAAGAAGAGCAGCGGAGAGAGAACACGCCCTGGTGCTGATGATGCGTGTGGATGAGTTGCTGTCTCCCAGGCTCACATGCTGTGTCCTACCGATCAGGAAGCTGTGAATCCACTGGCATATGCCAGGCGAGACGCTGAGCTGGAGAAGCTTGGAGGAAAGGAGTTCGGGGATGATGGTGTTGAACCCATAGCTGAAGTCCCCAAACAGGATTCTCGCGTAGGTCCCCGCGCCGTCAAGGTTTTCTAGGATGAAGTGCAGCCCCATGTTGACTGGGTCATCCACAGACCCGTTTGATCGGTAGGCAAACTGCAGGAGGATCATGCATGGTCAACGCAGAAGTCAGAGGTGTGATGGTGGTCGGTGGTACGGCTGGGTGGGCGTGGAGTGTCCTTTTCAAATCTGCAGTAGAAAGTGTTCAAGTTGTCTCCTAGTCCTTTATTGTTCTCCGCTTGGGGGGATGGTCGCTTGAAGTCGGTTAGCGATTTTAACGCTCCAGCTTTTTAAACAGGTCAGTGATTGCTGCTGGGTGCCAGCAGGGAAGCTTTGCCATTGTGCATGGCACCCTAACTTGCTGGGAAGCATTAACCCTCCAGAACACTGCAGTGTCCAACCAAACTATACAGTTAGCGTATATTTAAAGCAGATGGATTTGTGTGCATTTTCATTGTAAGCCCCTCCCCTCCTTATTTTTGTTTCTGTTGTCAGAAAAGGGAAAAGTGGATGTGATGCAATTAATATTGGAAAAAATAAGGTGAACAGTGACAACTGTTACAGATTTCACCTTTTGAATCCAGGGGTTATCAAAATCTTCGAATCAAACCCAATTACTTTGATTAGATTATTTTCATGGCATGTCAAATAATAATAGCAAAGAACATGGATTACAGCAAGCATGAATCTAAAAGTCATTCACCAAGAAATTGTGCCTGATAAATGATCAATAAAGTAGCTGATAGAAATTTTAAAAGAAAGACATGAATTCTGGTTTGGCACCAAAAAAGATCTTAGTCTTGTTCTAGAGATCTGAGCAGCTCATTGAACTGTATTGTTTTGTAAAATTGTATTCATAGGTGTTTACTCTCATCACTGCATGCAGCAAACACATTTCTCAGGAGCGCCTCTCCTTTCCGGACATGTTCAGAACTTCAAGCAGAGTGTGAATGAAGTCATGAGCAGACAAGGGTGATGAGACAACGGCATTAGTGTGTTTGGCATTTTGCTGAAACCCCCCCAAAGCTACATTTACACTGTCTTCCATGTGGCCACGGCAGCCTCGTTTTCCTGAAACGTGGTGTGCTGTGGGTTTTGGGCAATTTTATTCCTTCGTATTCAGTCTATCTGTCTAAGTGAATCAGCCAGGGATCTCGTATTTTCCATGCACAGTCCTAAAATGCCGCTCCACATTTCTATTCTTTGGTAATGCGATGGCAGACTGGCAGATGAGGCATACGCATTTCGAAAATGTCATCTTGAAAAAATACTCCTCGACCCATTACGTATGAAATTGGTAAGTTTTTGTCTTCTTACTTGGTCAAGCTCCGCCACTCATTTTTATACCCTTTCTAAAGTTTAAGAGATAAAAATTGGAGGTAACTCACTGACTAGCTTGTTAGTTTTGACACACTTTGGCGCCGTTGTTTGCGCATCCGCAGTTACCTTTTAGCAGCGTTGTTTGCGCATGTGCGTGACCTAAGTGTCAGAAAAATTCAGATATCATCGATTATATACTTATATCAATCAAGCAACGGGATGGATCATAGGCTGATGTCTTTTTTGTTTTTATGTCACGCGATGTAATGCGATCCAATACTACCTTCGCGGTCGACTGGTCGATCGTGATCGACGCATTGAGCACCCCTGCTGTAGAGGATTCGGCATCGACTTGATAAGGCGATGCCGGAAAACCACTGCGAAGGAGGTGTCGACTTGTGGCTTCAATTCATTGAGAATAGCATAGAGATTTATTGTCACTGTTAAAGGAACAATGAAAATTAGTTAATCAATTAAATGGACACTCATGCTGGTTAAACTATAATTTTATAGCATATCATGTGATCATGTAGGTTTTTCCTTGCCCAGTTGGGGAATTTAGACCAGGCGATGTCGTTGATTTTTGTAAACTTTGGGTTTGCAAAACCCTTTGAAACATTTTTGTGATTACAGTATTTCTCAATTGCGGAAACACACTCTTTTGGTTGAACCTTAAGCACTTTTCTCCTATTTAGACACAACTTGTCAGCATATTTTCACCCACTAAAACATAGTTTGGACTCTGATGCACTTGTGTTGCATAATTGTGACCACAGGTAGCAAAAGTGACACACAGCACAAGTGTCTCAACTTAAACACAGCAACTCAAAATTGATCACACTTGTGGCTAATGATGTGAAGAAACCAATATAAGCCAGTTCAGTGAGCAAGTTCGACTATGATAGAGACAATCAGAGTAAGTGTAAGAGGTGGTTGAAGAGGGAGCGGAGGTACAGTATTAGACAAAGCAATGGCAACTTTTCTAGACCACATGTTCTCTTCCATGGTTTGAAAATGAGGGAAGGAGGAGGAACACAGCGAATGTAGCCCAACCTGAGCAGATTTACTGTGTCCACCATAGTCCAAAGATTCATTCATTAAGCAACGAAGCAAGATTTTAATTGGATGCTTCTGCGTCGAGGAGTCTGGGAACCTTGATTGGGTTCGTGTCACAAAGTGAGCCCTAGTTGGCTTGCATATGAAACATGGAGAAGACATTATTACTTGAAGAACAGAATTTATTACTCAGCTGGGGCAATCCCAAACTCCACTGAGCTGAAAATACCATAAAACTTTCTTGATTATTTATGAAGTTCATGTACTGTATATTGTAAACTATAAACATGCTGTTTACTTCAAATCAGCTTCTGTATGCAGAGCAATGAAAAGAAATGGAGGGAGATGCAAAAAGGGGGTTTGCTTAGAGAGAACCTCTCAACTTTGCTTATGGAAAAGCATTGCAAATTGCCCTCTGATAACACTAATGCACACATCAGTACTCAAAAGAGGAGCTAGCCAAGGAGTGCAGCGTGTTGAAAGAAAAGTGCCTTACCACACTAGACATATTACAAATAAGCGCAGACTTGGTTCTACATTCTCTGTGGTGTGCGGAGAACAAAAAAAACCTTGCAGTGCAGCCTCCACCCCCCATTAAACTTCAACATAAGCCAGCTGTAGGGCCATTAAAACAACTTGTCATCAGTGTTGCCGGCAAGCAGTGCAATCAATTTCTATCACATCAAAGAAGCAACGGGGAAGGGCCACTGACCCAAGTGCTGGTAAGCAATCTCCCTGACCAAGGGTGGTATGCAGACTTATGTGAGCATGCAACAAAGACACCCTTCTGCTTGTCATTAAGAGAAAAGCGACATTGAACTTTTAAGGGGACAATGGCTTGTCACTTGTATTACTTTTGCACCTGTGACACTTGATTTTTATAGCTTAGGTACATATATTTTGAAAGCGGTGCTTTTATTTCAATGTGCAAGTGTGTAGCCACTGGCAGTACAAGCGAGCAAGCACAACTTGTGTCTTTAGTGTTGCAGACTTAGTGACATTGTTGCTATATTTAGCAACTTTTACAACCACCTAGCGACTATTTTTCAAAAGAAAAAAAAAAAGCTTCAACCAACAATGCCAACAGTGGTCCTCATATTAGTGACATGGAGGGCAGTAGAGGGAAGAGGGGGAATAAATGAGGAGTCACAACTAGGAATGGCTAATATAATATTGGACATATTTTCTCATTCGCACGTAAATAATGTTTTCTGCACTTGAACTTGCTCACTTCAATGCAGATTCTCAAGTCCAGACTTTGAACGCACCTAACGTGCGTAAGCTGTGAATGAATGTGGACAACACTAAAAAGGTGTAATTCACTCAGCACAGGGTGTGGGGAAATTCAGGAACAAATACTATTCCTGAGACTTGGGAATGTCCTTGAAATCTGTGAAAAAGATGAAGCACACTTAAAATTTGGAAATGGCTTAAAATTCAAGTCATTTGATCGGATTAAAGAGTTTATGACTAAATGCATGTTTGGAGGTCTATCAATTAAAAAGGAGGTGCGCCTACCATGCTCTAAATCAGCGGTCCATAAACTTTAAATTATGTAAAAATAAACAAATAAATACTGAAAATTATTTAAATTGTGGGCCCTGAATCTATAATCTATGAAAGGTAAACTTTTTGAATTGAATTATGGAAATGATATTCAAATTTTTTGGAAAGGGTCTGTATGTTCGCATGTCTAGCATATGCCTACATACTGTATCCCGATATGTTTGAGAAAAATACATCTGCTTGAAGACTCTGGTGCCCGGAGTATATATCGCAGCGACTTGGTGCTAGCCGCTTGCTAGTTTGCGAGCTAACAGGCTTCCAGATGCTGGAGATCAACTACTTTCCAATACATCACTGCCTCGCTCCGTCATGTGCCCCGGTGTCTGGATCCATATAACATAGACACTTCAGGGAAAGTTAACTGTTCATTAAATACAGCGGCACAGGTTCTTTAGTCTGCAACTCACACTGATAGACATTTGAGCACATACTTCCTGCCAGTTAAAACCCGACAATTCTTTGTGAATTGTGAATGACATGAAGCTTTTCTGTAAATTGTGGCATACAGGGAAGATGCGTTTTTTGGAGTGTTTGCATAGCTAGTTAGATAACTGCACGCCGCAGTGGTTGAAATGAACCCAGTTATTATAACTAAGTAACTCACAATTGCGCTGGATAGCCACTGATGGAATTAAGGTGCTCTGTACTTATAAAGCGCGGAAGGGTCAACTCATGCCAGAAAGCCCGTGTGCGCACGCCGGCTTCGTTTTGGCCATGCCTAAAAAAAATCCAGACAATTGAAATGGTGAAAAGTTGTTTAATGCTGTACAGTATCTCAACAATTCCGTACTACATCGTTCTCAGTCTTTTCATGTTTTCAATGATATACCTTCAAACATATTTAATGTATTTAGAAACAAATGTCTGAATTCACTTTACAGGGTCTTTAACTTCTGGAGAACCCTAACCCTGTTCCATATCCATCCATCCATCCATTCATCCATCCATCCATCCATCCAGGCATGCTAAGAGTTACTGCTCAAGTGTGGAATTACATGAACACTAATTTAGCACCAATTCCCTCAACTTGAAAACTACTTCCCTGAGTGAGTACTAATTAGCCAAGCGAATGCATTAATTATGCTACGCCTCATCTTAATTACCCGACCCAGATGTAGAACGTGCAAGAGGAGCATTTGTAAGCACAGTTTGCTAATTGATTGATATCTGACAAGTATGTATGTTTGACATACACTTGCAGCGAAGGTGATGGGTGACTTGGGGATTCCCAGTCATTACGAGTAACACAAAGCACTGTAGGTGATGTAGGTATGTTGAGTCACACATAGGGTGGATCTCATTTCCCTTAGAGTCATCTTCTCCTGTATGCTTAAGTCAGAAAAGGCGCGCAGCTCCGTGCTTTTCTGAGTGAGCCCATTCTGCCGTCGACTTTAATTCTATCATTTGCACACCTTCTTGCCATTTGCGCACTCTGGGTGGAGTAACCCTTAAGTGTGGGCATTCCCTGCCAAGCGTGCATTCTGCCAAACACAAGCGCGTTTCCTCATCCGCAATCCAGTGGCTGGAGTAAGTCTAGCCCCCAGGGAAGCTTAAACATAGATTTAGTTAACTGCTCCTGTGCTCTGAGCCGCCAATGGCTGGTGATAGCCGTGCGGGGTACACCTGGCCCATATACGCTCACCGACTGCCCAATGGCCGTAATGTGTCGCTACAGACCCTTCCACGTTACGCCGACGGCCAAATATTGACATATTACATCAAGACAGGAGGATACGGGTTTAAATCCGGCCTCGCCTCTGTGGATTTGTATGTTCTCCCTGTGCCTCCATGGGTTTTCTCCGGGTACTCCGGTTTCCTCCCATATTCCCCCCAAAACATGCATGGTAGGTTAATTGAAGACTGTAATTTGTCCGTAGGTGTGAATGTGAGTGTGAAAGGTTGTTTCTCTATATGTGCCCTACGATTGGCTGGCAACGAGTTTAGGGTGAACCCTGCCTCTCGACCAAACTCAGCTGGGATAGGCTCCAGCATGCCCACGACCCTAGTGAGGATAAGCGGTATGGAAAATCGATGGATGGGTTTTACAAATGGCTTTCTATCAATCACGTCTCAGGCAAACTCCAATGGCCAGGTATTGAAGCCTTGATTTGACTTCGATGGGTCACGTCTCATGGACGGGTGCGCACATATTCGTCTGGTACGCACAAGGGGTGTGTCAGAAGTCAATACGGGAGAATCGGCACATCTTGACAGCGCAAAACCCAGGCGCGTAAAAAAAAAAAAAAAAAAAAAACAAAGACATACATACGAAGGGGCAGTGTTGTAGCTGTTCAACGAGTTCAATGGACAAAAGTTCATGAACTAGTTCATATTTTGTGCAAACATGACCTGAACGTAGTTAATTTCTGCCTGATGAATGTTATTGAGAATGCGCTCATTCTGGAGTCTCTGAATGCATTTTGAACGACAGTTCATTTTCATTCAAGAGTGCTAGGTTTTGTAGGGAATTCCAGGAAAAAATCCATCTGAGCCTCCATATGTCGGGGGATAAACGCCATATTTGGTAACCGATTCAGTGCGGCCGCCATTCATGTTTACATTAGGCAGCCACATTGCAGGTGCATGAGTGAGCGAGATGCGTTCAGGGACACTGAGTAAATGGGAGTGACTGTGTTCTTTGGTATTTTGTAATGCAGTACACTACTCTGGCGGAACAGTGGAAAATTGATTAACACATCTGCCTTACAGTTCTGAGGACCGGGGTTCAAATCCCGGCCTCGCCTGTGTGGAGTTGCCATGTTCTCCCCGTGCCTGCGTGGGTTTTCTCCGAGTACTCCGGTTTCCTCCCACATCCCAAAAACATGTGTGGTAGCTTGATTGAACTCTAAATTCCCCTTAGGTGTGAATGTGAGTGCGAATGGTTGTTTGCTTATAAGTGCCCTCCGATTGGCTGGCGACCAGTTCAGGGTGCACCCTGCCTTTTTCCCGAAGATACCTGGGATAGGCTCCAGCACGCACAGGATAAACGGTAAATGAATGGATGGATGGAGTACACAATTATAAAAATGGATTACGAGGAAAATTATTATTTGTATCAGAATGCTTTAGCTAAAACACTGTACGATCACACAATTTAGTTTTATTTGTTATGTAAGAATATATAAGATAAAATATATAGTAAGTCGGAGCTGCGAGGAATGCAAAGTTATCCATGTCCTTTCGCCATCGTTCCTGTAATGCTGTGTTGTGTGTTTTTGTTTGCACATTAAGGACAAAAGTCCTGTTTGTGTTTAAATTCCTCATTTTAAAAAAGACCATTTAAGCAACAAGTATTTCCTCATGTTTTTGAGATTGTAGGGTGAAAGCTGAAGTTGGCTACTAGTGTGGACTGAATGGGTTGCAACAATGAGGAAATGAAATGACAATATTTTGAGGATAACAGCCCGTCAGCAACATATTGAAAAAAAAAAAAAGGCAGTTCATTTGAGGAATGGTAAACTGAACTTCAAACTAGTTCACATAGAAAATGTACTTTTCCAACACTGCAAATGGGAAAATATGGCCTTTAATGCATTATTTCTAGCTCCTGAATGCTTCCACTGTGACCTGGAAGTTATCATGCTGCCATATTAAAGATCATCTCAGGGTCTTCAATGAACCAAGCAGGCATGTTTATGGAATGTGAGAAGAAGCGGGACTACCCGGAGAAAACCGAAGCAAGCACAATGAGAACATACAAATTATACACAGGACAACCTGGATACGAAACACAAACCTCAGAAGAATGAGGGAGATGTGCTAATTAATCTGCTGCCAAGGAGCATCTCAATTCTCTAAAATGTGCATCAAGGAGCGAGGATCAAGGCCTTCACAAAAAAACTGAAAATGTGGCTAGTTAACACCTATAGCTGCCAACACTAAAAGACAAGTATGTTATGTTGTCTTTTTGTTATGATCAAAAAAATTATGGTTTTATTCTCTCTTAATAGTATAGTTTGATTATGTATCCTGTATTATATTGTCTTGTAGATGTATTTTACTGCTTTTTTACATCATGGCCAGGGGACTACAGATGAAAACTAGCCTTCTGGCTAATTCTGGCTTTTTTAACCATGTGTACTTCATGTGTTTTATGAAATTGCATTGTCCCCTTTCAAAAATAAACTGATAAACTAAACTAAGGAAGTTCCACGGGGAGCTGCAGTATAATCAAGGAATCACTGATGTTTCCTTTGCGGAAGTCTTTTTGCTCCTTGACAGTGAAATATGAACAACTGATACAGTATAAAAAACAGGGTGTGTACCAGCTACAGCAGACTTAAAATCAAAATACATTAGTTAATTATTTGTTTTTGTCATTCCTTGATTATTTTTTTGTTTATATATACATATATATATATATTCCTGATTTTCTTTTCTTTTTGGCAGTATTTAATACTGAAATTGCTTAATTACTCTGGCTCATGTTACTAAGCAATGAAAAAATATTTTAAGATGTCAATTTGTCAAATTACTTTTCCACATTGGATTTTTTATATTGATTTTGCATTCCACATAATACATAAGAAACATCAAACCTGTATACATATTTACAAGTCACTTCAAATACAGTGTATGTGCTGCGAGCGAGTGGTCACAATCGGCTTTTAATAGGCAGAGTTGTGCAAGGCAACAGTGTTGATAATATTTGAGTTTAACTTAATTCCACTTGAAACATAAAGCATAACGTGAACATGTGTTGTGACAGTATTCCTTGATGGGATCTCTGGTGGGAGGAGCTAACGTAAACAGAGGAGGGAGATCGAGGACCAAGGAGTTTGCAAATAAAGAAATGAGATATAGCCTTAATATATAAAAAGGCATGTAATTTATGTAAATTATATCTCACAAAAGCACAGCAACGTTTATCTCTGTTTCAATGTACTGGCCACACTTTCGATATATATTGTAACATATTCAACATAATAACATAAAAAGCACATAGCATAAAACACAAATTCCACCATATTAAATGCATGATGTCCTCCAGTAGTAATATTTTCCAGCCTGATGTTTGCCAAACAGTATTTGCCCAGAAATTGCCCCTCATCAGACACGGGGACACTGACTAAAGTCGACTAACCTTGTGCTACATTGGTCAAGTCAAACAATTTAATGGAACTCTTCCTTGTCAGCATGTTCATGTGGTTTGGATCTGCCAGGGGTAGGTCTTGTTAAAGTTATACTGAAGTTACACATCCACAGGGAAACACAGATGATGTGTAACCAAGGCTGTGCACATGCTACATGATGCTTATGTCTTTTCGCTTTTGCTTCACCCACTTGTTCTCCTTCAAGCAATCATACTGCCAGTGTGTTGCTCATTTTATGGTGGCATCAAATGGAAACCTGCCTGAATTTTCAGAGTGGGACTGAGTTGATACACCAGGTTGGGTAACACACAGTTGATGGGGAAGTCAAAGTATCACAGAGGCTTTGACAATGGCAGAATTAAACAGTGAATAAAACCAATGGTGTGCCAATCATAATGAGAGAAACCCCAAGAGTGGAGCAAAACTATACATTAACACCTCCTTATGTCATGTTTGCAACTGCCGATTCTCCATTACACCTCAGTCATTGAAAACTGTGACCATAAATGGCTAACAATGCTGTTCAAAATTCCATTACAGAGATATATTTCATGATCCTGGATGGTGGAGGCACCATAATAATATTATTTGATTTCTAAGATTTTGGGCATTGCTGGTGGGAGTGACTGTCTTTGCACATCTAGACATGGTTGCATCCTTATAATGATTGGGAACAATTTACCTGGAACCCCTGCAGACCCGGATTCAGATCTACAATTCTGCATGATAAGAACATGCATAGGGAATGAAATATACCGGGAAGTTCATTTTCACAACACTGAGTAACAAAATAAATGTCAAAGGCTATAAACCCTAAAAGCCATAAGTGCAAACGAGCAAAACATTATTGGCAAGGCTTTAATATTTTTTAGACTTTACGCCAATTTGATCGGGTTGATCGGTATTGGCCGAAATTTAGCATTTTATGCTGATCGGCTGATCGGCTTTAATGTCATAATTCGGCGATCGGATCAATGACGTCATTGATCAGCTCCGCGAAAGACATTTACTCCACGTCGCCGCGTGCACAGTATATTTGAATCCAAAAGCTAGTTTATTTTTATCCTTGTCGCATGTCTTTTGACGTAGTACTGTAAATATGTGACGGCCAAAGAAGTTATTTAAAAATTTTTTTTTTAAAAAACGTTGGCGGTGTGAGACAGACAACACGTAATGCCCGGATCAGACTACAAGACAAATTTGCTCTTTCACTATTGCACTGTCAGACTACCGCAATAAAATCTTGTATTCCGATACCACCGCATCCCATTTCGTACGATCATTGGGCTTTATCTTCTCAAATGTGGCCAACTATTATAAAACGAAAATTGGGGAAAACGTGTGTTGGTGGTCACCGGTGCTCAGGACAGGAGAGGACGTTCGTTTAAGGCTTGCTTGAGGTATGTTCACATACTTTTAATACAATATGGCTCAGAAGCAAACAATAAAATGTTATGTAGCCTAGCAAGCTTGTGGTACCACGAACGGTTGGACGTAAACATGCCGCCGTTCTGTCGAATCATGCTCTAAAGTTTCGGTGTGGGTGAAGTCATTTAATTAAAGTAAGTTAGCACCCATTATTTCTGTCATGTAATGTTTGTTTGACCTGACTGATTAGAATACACGATCTGACTAGAGCAGTGACTACCAACCTTTATTGAGCTAAGGAACATATTTTACAATTGAAAAATCTCACGGCACACCAACAAACAAAAATGTCACAAAAAGTGGATACATTAATTACTGTATTTGCTTCCTGCCATCTAATAGAAGACCATTCATTATGCCTCACTGGCATACATTGAGGAACAAAGATACTTTATTTATTTTAAATATAATTTTTTGAGCAATTAAGTACATGTGTATACAGTAAATGAACAGATCTTTTAAATAGACACATTCCCCCATCTTGTGATCGCATCGGTGATCGGTTATCGTTTTTTTAAACTCGCTGATCGGTGATCGGCCCCATAAATCCTGATCGTGTAAAGCCCAATATTTCTAGACAACAGTTGTCTCATAAAACACTCAAGACAACTTATTTCAGTAGAGTATTTAACACAGAAAATGTTTTCATTCTTGAGTGGAGATTAAAAGTTTGAACTGAAAGAGAGCCTTTTTCTTCCAATTTGGTGCCATCGTTGCTGTGTTTAGTGGATGGCACTAAAAGTAAAAAAGGTCTTATGCAGTGGTTAGGGACAGCCAAGCAAGGTCCAAAGTCGAAAAGAACATAATTACAGCCTAACATAAGAAAGGATGACAACTAAAAGCAACTATGGAGCAGCCAGGTGGTTAAGAAAAGCCAGTTTCGACAGATGCTTGAGTGACAGCCTTAATTAAGACAGCAAGCTCCCACTGAGATGGCGCCACTCGAAGGGTGTGAAAATACTGACGTCATGGTGAGTCAAATGAAAGCAAGCTTGAAAAGAATATGAACTGAACATTGATATCAATCAAGCGCCTAAACCTACATACAGGCAAAATAGTTTCTACCCTTCCATTAAAGAAAGAAAAAAAACACAATGTTCACTGAAATAACGTCAGACGGGCAAAAGTAATACATCAACATTTACAGAAAATTAAATAATAGTCGGATGGAATCTATTAAACCAAAAATAATTTGACTGGTCTGCACAGAAATGATAGTACCATTTATGTTTTTATGCAACAAAATACCTTTGAGGCAATCACTGCAATCAATATTTCTGTAACTCGCAATGATACTTTTGGCCCACTCCTCATGAGCAAACCGCTCCTGCTGTCTCAGGTTTGAAGGGTGCCTTCACCAAAATGTTTTGTTGAACTTCTTCCACATATGTTCCAATAGCATAAGCCATTCTTTTGTGTTTTTAGCTGTGTGTTTTGGGCCAATATCCTGTTAAAAGACCCATGACCTGCGACTGACACTGAGCTTTCTGACATTGGGCTGCACATTTCACTCCAAAATGCCACCCTGTACCAGATGCAGTAAAAAAACAAACAAAAAAAAACATATAACCAAGCCTCCTCCATGTTTAGTAGTAGCTTAAGTATTATTTTCAACTTTTGTGTCTGTAGGCAGAGCTGATATAACTTCAGTTCTGTTTCATCTGATAGAAGGACAGGGGCTTTGTGAATTGTCAAAATGTATTCAATTCATTTTTTAAAAACGTATAACACATTTGAAATGTCGACAGCAGGAGAAGCCGAATTAAACGTTAAAACAAAGACGTTTTACTTTTATTCCAGC
Source organism: Phyllopteryx taeniolatus (assembly GCF_024500385.1). Taxonomy (NCBI): domain Eukaryota; kingdom Metazoa; phylum Chordata; class Actinopteri; order Syngnathiformes; family Syngnathidae; genus Phyllopteryx; species Phyllopteryx taeniolatus. The sequence goes on along the minus strand of NC_084502.1, from coordinate 46,101,157 downwards.
TGATTACATAATGTAGTTTAAATTCCTGCAAATGATCACTTCATAAATCATCTCACTAAATCATCTCCTTTCTTGTTGTACCTTGGCCATGTTAATCCTCTCGTCAATTAAGACGAAATTCTGTTCCAACCTCCTTCATAGGCCAATGAATCAACAGGGACATGGGGGACTGACAGGTGAAGTGTAACCAAGATTACTATTAGGCCTTGAATAAGATAAAAGGAACATTAAACTAGAGCTTCGATTAAAATTATGAAATTTGATATCAATGCAAACTAAATCTCAGATATAAGAAGAAAACCTTCTCCCTTTAAACGGAGAGTGTGTTATTTCAAAGTGTTTGTGATGAAACAGGTGATATTCTGAATAAAAATAGCTGATTTCAAAGCGATTTCTTCTTTTCACACTATGCTCCACATTGACGAATCAGAATGTGGTATATTGACAATTTGAATTCGAAGGCCCTTCCTGGCATTCCACGCTACGCTTTGCATTGATGTATCAGAGCGCTGAAAAGTGATAACAACAGCCAATCAGGGTACACATTTGTGGCATTGTAGGAAGTAACAGCCGCATTTCATGCCTGTTTCGTGCCTACATGCTTTTTTTCATTGAAGTGCTTTAGCAAAAAAAAAAAAAAGAGAAACTTCATTCTACTCTATTAGGTGGTGGATTTGACATACCATAATTTCTCATGTATAATGCTCACCCATGTATAATACGCACCCCCAATGTTGACCTCAAAATTCTGGAAAACCCTTCTACCTATGTATAATGCATTTTTACAATGCATGATTTTGCTTCTACCCATATGATAAAAACATGAAGTATTTTCTGTATTTTGTTAGTTGTTTTTCAAATAATTATTCTGAAGTTGGTGGCACGGTTAGAGCGTCTGCCTCACAGTTCTGAGGACCGGGGTTCAATCCCCGGCCCCGCCTGTGTGGAGTTTGCATGTTCTCCCCGTGCCTGGGTGGGTTTTCTCCGGGCACTCCGGTTTCCTCTCACATCCCAAAAACATGCATGGTAGGTTAATTGACGACTCTAAATTGCCCGTAGGTGTGAACGTGAGTGTGAGTGGTTTGTTTGTATGTGCCCTGCGATTGGCTGGCAACCGGTTCAGGGTATACCCCGCCTCCTGCTCGATGATAGCTGGGATAGGCTCCAGCACCCCCGCAACCCTAGTGAGGAGAAGCGGCTCTGCAAATGGATGGGTGGGTGGATATTCTGAAGTTAAGCACTTTATTGGAACACGTAATATTTTTATTTTTTTTAACTTGCCCTTATTTTGAAATTCACAGCCCTACTTTTATTTAGTAAACTAGAAAACACACAGTTATGCTCATATGTTTGATTACCCAGGCAGAATTTGTAAGATGGGTACAATTCTTTCAAGAATACATGAAGGACCAGGCTAAACACATTTAATTTTATTTTAATGGGATTCTAATTAAACGGTTGGGAATTTCAGAAAAGCATTATCATTAAACAAAACATAACTATAAATAAATTAATGATGGTAGTTGTTCAGTCATCAATCATATTTAAAAATATAATATCTCACAAATTCTGCCAGGGTATGTAAACTTATGAGCGCAACTGTACATATATGCAGTCATACATAAACCTGTTATATTGGAATGAACGTGTACACGTTTCTCATAACCTCTAGGTGGCGGGGGCATTTGGGAATGAAAGTGTACAGCTTTGTCATAACCTCTAGATGGCGGCATACATTTATAAAATGTGAACGTTTTTTTTCCATTTTTCCTATACCTATGTATAATGCTCACTATTGACCTATGACAATTTTTTTGGGGAAAAATGCACATTATACACGAGAAATTACGGTAAATCATAATCTTTGGTTTATTTTTGTGTAGTTTGAAGGAGAAGCTATCAAAGCCTCTTTTCGCCCTTTTTTCCATGGATACTAATGTGCTCCCCGTTACCTGTTTTTGGTCAATGCTGGATTTGCCTAGTTTCTGGAGTGGATTTCCACTGCTGTCTGCTTCAACTACACTTAGGTGGTACAGAGGATAGTAGTGGTGGCGACTGGCGAGCCAACCCAACCATAAAATTCAAACTTATTACTTCAACCTGGGAACTAATCTATACTTGAATCTCAAAGAATTTAGTGTGGACTGAATACTCTAAATTGCCCTTAGGTGTGTATGTGAGTGCGAATGGTTGTTTGTTTGTAAGTGTCCTGCGATTGGCTGGCAACCAGTTCAGGGTGTACCCCGCTTCCTACTCGATGATAGCTGGGATAGGCTCCAGCACGCCCGCGACCCTAGTGAGGAGAAGCAGCTCAGAAAATGGATGGATGAATATTTGAGCGTTATTGCATTGCATTGTAAAGAAAAGAGACTCATTCACTTGTCATTGTGAATGTTATATTCAATTTAATTTCTTTGTTTTCCTTGGTAATAGATATAACACTGTTTTACTGTTGTTCAACTGGAGTTGATGGGATTTTTCAACTAGACTACCTTAAGGTTTAAGGTTGCTTACAGGCTGAAAAAACGTAACTTTCTGAAGAAGAAGCCATAAACAGGTACTGTTCGTTTTATTCATAAATACACAATAAAAATGTCAATTTCAGTGATAAATAGATATAATATATAAGTAAGTATAACAACACAGAGACAGTAAGCTCAATTCAGCAACTCTTAAGATTTGTGTTTAAAGGGTGCAATTACCTTTAAAAAGTATTTTGGGAACAGCTTTTAACGCTGCATTTTGGAGAAAATATGATAATATATGCAATTTGATTTTCTCTTTTAATTTTCAGTTTATTCATTCAAAAATGTCAATACTATACTTATCTGTTGGTGTCTGAGTTTTCCTTGCTTTTGCTGCTTCATGCTTATTTATTCCACCTCTTTTTCCTGTGAATCAAATCTAGCTTCAAAAACGCTGGTCCAAGAAATGGTTAATTCAAGAAAAAAGGACTACCCAGGTGATTACCCTAAGTTAATGGTGAGCTGGGTTACAGACATCTTGGGTTACAGAGATCTTTCACAAAACCAGGGTGTGACAGAGTTAATAATGTACCCAAGATCTATGATGTTTATGGGGGTTGGCAGGTAAAACAAACAAATAAATACATAAATACAAAAACTTGAAAAATACCCAGATGATGACAGCTTGTTTTCAATTTGTGCGACTGATTGTCCATTTGTCTGTAATAGTCTTGCAGGTCTCAGCTTTAAGGTAGATATAGCAAATGATGGCACAAAACAAGGAGGCAGATTAATTTGATGCAAAGCCAATGTATTTCCATGTCACCCTCTCACTTTTTGGTTATTTATATGGTCATACTACAAAGCATGCCTGACAGTCTGCTGGTTCAACATATAAAAGGCTGGTTAACAGCATCAGAAGAACAGCTCAGTAACTCCAGTTACAGTTGTTTTTTTTTTTTACCAACTAAAGTTGTTGATCCCCATATATTTAGTTCATCACCTCCCCTTTATCCTGCTTAATCAAAAAGATCAAACTGTGCACTTTACATAAAATGCATATAATTTGGAATTTCATTTCAAAAGAGAGCGTCACTTTACATCAACCAGGGAGGCGTTTGATTATCGTTCTATTGGCCTTCATTATAATTAAATGGAATCTGACCTTTCGTCCCATGGAGCTCCTTTGAGATAGCCCGCAAGCTGTTGATGGAGGGAAGTGAGAATGATTTGTTGGTGATTGGAATTATCAGTGGGAGGTTGATGATAACAGTGCATAAAGTTGTATACATACTTATTCTGGATGATTGAAAGGTCATGTCTGAGCAAAAATATTCTAGCAATCTTAAAAGTTCCACTTTCACAGTTTATCATTTCAATACTTCCTCTCCTCTCAAGTTTCCTTCTTGGCCTAAGTGGAAATATATGGTCGAAAATTGAATGGCAGTGCAACAAGAAAATGTTTTTTGACATTATCATCAAATCATATCAATCAAATCATCATCAAAGCATGTGGGTTGCACGGGGGTGTGACTGCCTCACAGTTCTGAGGACCCGGGTTCAAATCCTGCCTCACCTATGTGGAATTTGCATGTTCTACCTCCGCCTGCGAGGGTTTTCTCTGGGTAATCAAGTTTCCTCCCACATCCCAAAAACATGCATGGTAGGTAAAGTGAGGACTCTATAGTGCCCGGAGGTGTGAATGTGAGTGTGAATCATTGCTTGTCATTATGTCACCTGCGATCGGCTGATGACCAGTTTGGGTGTACCCAGCTGTGATAGGTGCTAGCACACCTGGGATAGGTGCTAGCACACCCGCGACCCTAGTGAGGATAAGCGGTATGGGAAATTAATGGATGGATGGATTAGCAGGCATGCTCAAAGTCCGGGCCCCGGGCCAAATCCGGCCAGTGTCCAAACTTCCTCCGGCCCGAAGCATCTCATCATAAAATCAATAATATGTTGCCTAATTTGCCAAGGGACTGTGGCTGTTTTCAAAGAATTCAATATTAAGAGGCACTACCAGACGAAACATGCTAACTACGACAAGCTAACGGCGAACGAACGTGCCGAAGAACTGAAGCAACTGGAAGCTGTTTTGATAGCGCACCAGTGTTTTTTTTCACAAGAGCCCGTGACTCAAATGCAAACTCTACAAACGTGAGCTACAAGGTGGCAATGCTGATTACCAAGCACTGCAAACCTTTTACTGAGGGTGAATTTATTAAAGACTGCGTGATGAAAATGGTGGAGAAAATGTGTCCTGAGAAAAAGCAAGAGTTTGCCAATGTCAGCCTGGGCACAGTGGCACAGAGGATTGAAGAAATTTCATCTGATATCAAGAGACAGTTAGAGGTAAAAGGAGTGGAGTTTGACTTTTTTTTCGTTAGCCTGCGACGAAAGCACAGATGCATCTGACACCGCTCAGTTACTGATTTTTTTTTAGAGGAGTGGACAATTAAATGAACATGAGTGAAGAGCTACTCGACCTTCAGAGCCTTAAGGACCAAACGAGAGGAATAGACTTGTTTGTTTCTGTTTGTTCCACCGTTGATGACATGAAACCACAATGGAATAAAATCACTGGGATTATTACAGACTGCGCACCTGCCATGGTTGGTGAGCAAAGTGGGCTATCAAGGCTAGTCTGCAAAAAAGTCAGCAAAGAAGGAGGCAAAGATATAAGCTCCATTGTATTATTCACCAACAAGTTCGATGTGCCAAACATCTGAAATATGATCACATCATGAAACCGGTGATAAAGGCTATTAATGATATTCACTCCAGAGCCCTGTGCCACCGCCAGTTTCAACAGTTTCTACTCGACATCCACGCTGAATATGGAGATGATGTGTATCACAATGACATAAGATGGCTCAGTCGGGGGTCTGTACTGCAGCGATTCTACTCCGTCAGAAAGGAAATCAGACAATTCTTGGCACAAAAGAGACAACTGATCCCGGAAATCTCTGATCCTGTTTGGCTGGCTGATTTTGGATTTTTAGTTGACATAACATGACATCTGAACGTGCTGAACACGAGCCTTCAGGGGCAAAATGCAGTGATAAGCCAGCTGTATTCCTTCATCAAAGCTTTTGGGACAAAGCTGCTACTTTTTCAAAGGCACCTGTCACAAATGCAGCCCAATACCACACATTTCCCATCACTGCAGGAAATGATGACCAGTTTTCCAGGAAACAATATCGGTGTGCAAATGAAGAGGTATGCAGAAAACATTTAATCTCTGGTTGTGGAGTGTTTCAACAGCGTATCAGGGCTTTTGCAGCTATTGAAAAGGAGATCACACTTTTTTCCGTGGATCCTAATGATGCTCCAGACCACCTGCAGCTGGAGCTCATTGAGCTGCAGTGTGACAAGGAGTGTCACAATCGCAAAGTTTTGAGTTATGGAATATTTCAAAGTGAACTGTCAACTTATTTTTTTCTCAACCTTTTTTTGCACTTGCTGCAGAAAAAGCTTAAAGCTGCTCTGGCCACGAGAAAATATGGAGGAAAAATGGCACAATACACCAACATCAAAACATTAACCCAACTGTGAAGGATGGTGGAGGGAGCATAATATAGGCGTGCTTTGCTTCCTCATGGCCTGGAGAGCTTGCTATCATCAATGGAAAAATTAATTTTCATCAAGATATTTTCCAGAAGAATCTGAGGCCATCTGTCCAACAGTTGAAACTCAAAAGAGGATGTGTGTTGCAACAGGACAATGATCCAAAACAGAAGCAAATCAACAACAGGATGGCTTCAGAAGAACAAAATAGGTGTTCAGGAGTGGCCCAGTTAAAAGTCCTGACCTCAAGCCGATTGCGATGCTGTGGCATGACCTCGAGAGCTATTCATACCAGACATCCAAGGAATCTTGCTGAACTGCAGCAGTTTTGTAAAAAGGAATGGTCCAAAATTCATCCTGATCATTGTGCACGTCTGATCTGCAACTACAGGAAATGTTTGGTTGAGGTTATTACTGCCAAAGGAGGGTCAATCAGTTATTAAATCCAAGGGTTGATGATAACAGTGCATAAAGTTGTATACATACTTATTCTGGATGATTGAAAGGTCATGTCTGAGCAAAAATATTCTAGCAATCTTAAAAGTACCACTTTCACAGTTTATCATTTCAATACTTCCTCTCCTCTCAAGTTTCCTTCTTGTCCTAAGTGGAAATATATGGTCGAAAATTGAATGGCAGTGCAACAAGAAATTTTTTTTTCACATTATCATCAAATCAAATCAATCAAATCATCATCAAAGCATGTGGGTTGCACAGGGGTGTGACTGGTTAGCACATCTGCCTCACAGTTCTGAGGATCCGGGTTCAAATCCTGCCTCACCTATGTGGAGTTTGCATGTTCTACCTGCGCCTGTGAGGGTTTTCTCTGAGTACTCAAGTTTCCTCCCACATCCCAAAAACATCCATGGTAGGAAAAGTGAGGACTCTAAATTGCCCGTAGGTGTGAATGTGAGTGCGAATGCTTGTTTGTTTCTATGTGCCCTGCGATTGGCTGGCGACCGGTTCAGAGTGTACCCCGCCTCCCTCCCGAAGATAGTTGGGATAGGCTCCTGCAGCCCGCGACCCTAGTGAGGATAAGCGGTGAAGAAAAAGAATGGATGGACTTATGCAAAAATATAAGAAATTCCAAAGGACTCACATACTTTTCCCTCCCGCTGTCATTAGCAGCACAATATAATCATTCATTACCATGGAAGTATCAGTGAAAGGTTGTAACGCCCATTGCCACTTAAGTTGCCACTGAATGACATGTATGAACAAAAGTATCAAATACAGTACAAGTACTTAATATGTCCCAAGGATCAATTTCAAATCAGGCTTGTCAAATAATCCACACACACAAATGGAGTCAATTTTGACACAGTGCATTTCTCTTTGATCATTCACACTCTGAATGTTTCAAGTTTCAATCAATCTGTCTTACCTCTGGTTTCTAAATGTCTCAAAAGTAGATACGTATTGACATTACCTGTATGTTTAGCATAATAAGTGATTTAAGACTTTGCTTTGTCCTTACTGCAGTCTGCCTTTGCCACTTTACAAGGACTGTACAGTTCAATTGGATTGCAGTTAATCGCCAACACGTATTCCAACTTCGCAGCCATAACGTGTGCCAGGGAACTGACGGTTGCCACTGATCCATCCGAAACCCCCTAACCCGTTTGTTTGGCCCGCGTCAGGGTAAATTCAGCCGGATCATCACAGGAAATGAGTTGCTGTTGTCACAACACATAACAAGCCTTTACATGCAAATGAATACCATCTGCACTTTTTTCCCCCCACGAGCAGCTGTTCAATCAATACATTTGTCCAGGTACTATGTTAACTTCAGATGATTCATCCAGCTAACAGCTTGATAGAAAAAAATGAAAGAAATCATATCTGACAATAAACCACTAAAGTGGACACAATTTTCTACCAATTATGGCAATATCAGAACTATACGTGTATTCTCATTTTTGTAAATCTTGCATGCTATCACTCTGGTCAACAACAAGTAGCGATTCCTCTATATTAAGAGTAAAAAAACAAATTGGATAGTAGTGTTTAAATTCCTCTGGGTCAATCAGTCTGTGAGCCATTGGCCACATTAATTTTAACATTTTTTTAGCTGAAACTTCTACGACAGAACCATTGCTAAATATTATTTTTGAGAAATACTTTTGAAATGTTCTGATGCAGAAGGCCTCTGCAATTCCTTTTAAGTAACCACCCGAATACAAATGACTCTGACTTTGAATTTCTCCTTACCTGTGACAGATAGTTCCGTAGTTCTCCGCACCACAAAGTTTCCAAACTGTAATTCACAGGTGTAATTCCCAATGTCGTCTTCCCGAACTTCCTTGATGGAGAGGGTGTCCCTTCTACTCTCGATTGTCTGTCTCCATTGCTTTGGCATGCACTCCTATGTTTTAAGCAGAGGAAAGATAATGGTGCTAAAAAGTTACAAATACATACTGAATTATTCACTTAATATACTTTCACACACAAAAAAGTACATTTAGTCACTGCTCAGCTCTCTACAATTCTGGGCCAATGAACCACCCGAAGCAAAAGAAAATTTGGGGCACTCTGGGCTTTGGCTTTGGACTGTGGACCAAAAAAAGAGCAAGAGCCAATAACTGCAGGCAAAGGGAAGCTGAACAAGTGATTTGCTGCCCAATGAAGCTCATTTGTTCAAAACTGTATAGCAAAAGGTGTGGGGACATCTGGCCAGTCCACCTACATGAATTAAAAATACTTAAATAGCTTCCTCTCCTCTGGGAAGACTTTGGTTTAAGACGACGAGATTTGTCTGTGGGAATTTTTATTTTCCATTCATCCACAACAAGGTGTGGTCAGAGGTCACCGATGGTGCCCTACAATCTATGTTTTGTTCATTCAAAAGATGTTTGAATGTCAGGGTTATTCTTCACCATACTCAGATAATAAGGCATCTTTGTCAAGCAGGAACAGAAAAGGGCCATCCCAAAACTGTTCCCACAAAGTTGGAAGTAAAGAATTAAGTACTGAATGGGACATAATATGGAAAGTTGACTGTTTTAATTGTTATGTACCAAACCATCAAGTGTGAAATTACATCAAGGAAATCTTTTGTGAGCTAGCCATTCAAAATTTTGCCAGATTTCAATGTATCAGTGGGGCTGTTTTTCACAATACTGCCCCTACACCAAGTTTTTCTATGATGATTTGTCAGCTTGGCAGGGTGAAGAGCCACCACTTTCAAGTGACTGTCAGATTACACTAAAACACTGTCAAAGCCAAAAGGTCAGCAAAGCTAACATTGGGTTTTGCTCGATTTAGTAGTTCTAGCCAATGACAATATCAACCTGAACATCTAAATTGCCCTGGGGGCAGGGGTGTTTAAGGTCTTACTTGGATCAGCTCACTCTACAGGGGGTGGGGTGAGCAGTGGCTCATTTGCATGGGACAGGACTGTCCCCTGTCAACCCTGGTGATAAATGTGAATGTTAAATTTGTTAAATTCCAATTCTAATGGGTTAATTTATAAATTTTGCGGCAGGGGTTTTGTTTCAAAACTTCCGTCTATATCATGTATTTCGAAGAGGCCTGTGTGTTATTGTATGTATAGATGAGAAGCTTTGAAATTATTTCAAAATTAAAGGTTTTAGACATCATTGCCCACAAAGATAAAGACTTTATTCTACCTTGTACCAGACAATCTGGGGTTCCACTCCTGGCTGGATGTAATCTTCGATGACTGTGCAGGTGATATCCTTGCTTTTGCTCAGTTCTGCTTTCTCAAAGAACCTCATCTTGGAGTTGTAACAGAGGCCTGTGTCATTTTCTGCCACCGTGAGAGACATGGACACCTTCATGCAGTAGGTGGAGTTTCTGAAAAAATGAATAATAGCAAATTATTAATCCAGTACACATGTTTGTGGTGGTGGTTTGTGGCAAAGTTATTATTTGAATTAACTTGTGTAATCCCAATTTGTGTTTATCCCAATTTGTTGCTGTGATTACATTGATGCACAGACGGTAATACTTTGCTAGCTTGAATATTGATGAGTCTTGCTTTTCTGTTTTAAGCAGGGATTGTTTGAGGTAAAAAAAATAATAATGTGCTGCAGTTAATGCCAGCTGCATCACATCTATTAAGATTTTACTGTATATGGTGGACTTGCGTTATATTGTAAATCAACTTCTACATTGTAGAAATTGATTCATAACTTAAGTGCATTCCAATTTAAAGGTACCATATGGACTAAGTATAAAAGTGTCAATTTCATTTATTAAAAAAAACACCTTGGTTTTGTCATACAAGTGTCCACAAAAGGCCCCTCTGACAGCGACTTATGCTTGACCCAGTTTTGTATCTGCTTTGTCCTTATTTGGCTAAGACCACCCCCTTTCCTCTGATTAGTTGCCTCCATGTAGAAAACCCACTTGTATGAGCATACGTTTGTTATATTGACAGCACTGGCTTGGGAGCGGAGACATAGATAAGCTCGAGAAATTTGAATGACCTGATTTCAGGCCTCTCTGCAGAAAAACCTCTAGAACACAGGCATGCATGGACGATTTGAATTCATATCTCACATGTTTACTGAAGCACCATAGAAACAATATTACATCCAAAATACTACAAAAAGATGGTTTGGCAAAATACGGGACCTTTAAAAGCTTACTTTCAATTTTGAAATTAATGTGAATGTAAAAATTCTGATCTACGACCCCAATTCCAGTGAAGTTGGGACGTTGTCCATCCATACATCCATTTTCTGAGCCGCTTCTCCTCACGAGGGTCGCGGGCGTGCTGGAGCCTATCCCAGCTATCATCGGGCAGGAGGCGGGGTAAACCCTGAACTGGTTGCCAGCCAATCGCAGGGCACATATAAACAAACAACCATTTGCACTCACGTTTCACACCTACGGGCAATTTAGAGTCGTCAATTAACCTACCATGCATGTTTTTGGGATGTGGGAGGAAACCGGAGTGCCCGGAGCAAACCCACGCAGGCACGGGGAGAACATGCAAACTCCACACAGGCAGGGCCAGGGATTGAACCCCGCTCCTCAGAACTCTGAGGCAGACGCTCTAACCAGTCGTCCACCGTGCCGCCAAGTTGGGACGTTGTGTTAAACATAAATAAAAACAGAATACAATGATTTCCAAATGTTAATTGAATACACTACAATGACAAGATATTTAATGTAAAAAACATTGTTTTTAGCAAATAATCATTAACTTAGAATTTTATGGCTGCAACACGTTCCAAAAAAGCTGAGTCAGATGGCAAAAAAGTTGAGGAATGCTCATCAAACACCTGTTTGGAACATCCCACAGGTGAACAGGCTAATTGGGAACAGGTGGGTGACATGATTGGGTATAAAAGGAGCTTCCCTGAATTGCTCAGTCATTCACAAGCAAAGATGGGGCGAGGTTCACCTCTTTGTGAAAAAGTGTGTGAGAAAATAGTCGAACAGTTTAAGGAAAATGTTCCTTTTTCATGGACGCCCCTGCTTATTTCAGCAAGACAATGCCAAACCACATTCTGCATGTGTTACAACAGCGTGGCTTCGTAGTAAAAGAGTGCGGGTACTAGACTAGCCTGCCTGCAGTCCAGACCTGTCTTCCATTGAAAATGTGTGGCGCATTATGAAGCATAAAATACGACAACGGAGACCCCGGACTGTTGAACAGCTGAAGCTGTACATCAAGCAAGAATTGGAAAGACTTGCACCTACAAAGCTTCAACAATTAGTGTCCTCACTTCTCAAATGTTTATTAAATGTTGTTAAAAGAAAAGGTGATGTAACACAGTGGTAAACATGACCCTGTCCCAGCTTTTATGGAAGGTGTTGCTGCCATGAAATTCTAAGTTCATGATTATTTGCTAAAAACAATAACGTTCATCAGTTTGAACATTAAATATATTTTCTTTGTCCATCCATCCATCCATTTTCTGAGCCGCTTCTCCTCACTAGGGTCGCGGGAGTGCTGGAGCCTATCCCAGCTGTCATCGGGCAGGAGGCGGGGTACACCCTGAACTGGTTGCCAGCCAATCACAGGGCACATAGGAACAAACAACCATTCGCACTCACAGTCATGCCTTCGGGCAATTTAGAGTCTCCAATTCATGCATGTTTTTGGGATGTGGGAGGAAACCAGAGTGCCCGGAGAAAACCCACGCAGGCACGGGGAGAACATGCAAACTCTACACAGGCGGGGCCGGGGATTGAACCCGGGTCCTCAGAACTGTGAGGCTGACGCTCTAACCAGTCGGCCACCGTGCCGCTATTTTCTTTGTAGTGTATTCAATTAAATATAGGTTGAACATGATTTGCAAATTCTGTTTTTATTTATGTTTAACGCAACGTCCCAACTTCCTTGGAATTGGGGTTGTAGTTTTACTGCTCTTGTATGCATGTAGCAATGCGATCGAACTACGATTTTGTGTCATTATCTAGAAAGATGCAAGAAATTTTCAGGAATCTTAGGATGGCGAGGACTGCATCTCCTGCTTGAGTAACTATGAATGTAAAAATCAATAAACACACCGGTTTAGGAGGGGCACAATGACAAATGAGAATCCATTTATCAATGGATCAGTCAGAGAAACTCTTTGCCTAAACCCGTTAATAAGACATAAAGCAAGCTGAGTTGCAGCAAATCTCTCATGGTTAAAAGACAAAAAAATGACAGTGTTTAGTAAAATCTCATTGCTAAATTCTCAAAGCTCATCGCACAAATTAAGCTGAACCAACAAACAATTACAAACATGGTAAATCCTTACATAATTGTGTGGCATTAGCAGCCTGGCGGATTAACATACGCACTGGTCTACAGTGACGGCAAACAATCTTCCTACTAGCCAGTGCTGAACACTTACAGTAATTGTGCTTTTGCATGGTGGACAGATGCAAAGGTAACATGATATGGAGATTGTCACGCATAACTTTTAGCAGATGGACTACTGAACGAATAGCATCCCATGGGTCCACTCGCTTCCCTGTTGTATGGGGAGGGGGCGGTTCGGTGGGGGGCAGGATGTGTCATCTGCTCTGCATGAATAAACAAAGGAGCAGGCCAACACTTTGTCCTCCAATGTCTTTCCAACATTCCCCATCCATCTTGGTGCCTTTTGAGCCAGGTGATCTTTGGACGTGTCACTCAGTGTCATGATCTGGAAGCCAATTCAGAGAAGGGAATGCCAAGCTCACCTGCATCCTGTGCTCTTGGAGGCCTACAGTATGTGGCAAATGCTGCAGATGTGATGATAAAAAGCTAGATAATACCGTGACATTATCCGTCAAATGTGCCACACTAAAGGGGATATCCAATGTCAAGGCAATGTTAGATTACATCCTGCATACGTCAAACGTGAGAGGTGCCAGGTTAATGGTGACTGTCTAGGGCAGATGGAGGACTTGGAATGCACTATTCTGCAAGTCCAGTAAAAGTACACTAAACGGTGATGTATGGATGCACAATACAAGCAGGGTTGACATTGGTTTTAAGACTTTGAAAACACAATATTTAAAACAAAAAAAATGCCCTTCTGGGGTACTGATAGAAAGTACTGGCTGCGCGCTTGCACAACACTTTGCATACGCACCTTTGTTTGCCACGTTCCATTAAAGATACACACCCAGCTCTTCTCACAAACGTATAGTTGCACATTATGTACACATGTACATACTGTATATTACACTTTGTCACACATAACAACACTCGCGCAATATATCCCCAGAGAACTAGGTGAAGCTAGGATTGGTCCACGACTGCATGACATTACGGCAGGAAGCAGAGTCTCCACTATAAAGGACTACAGCCGCAGTCACTTAGGGCCTTTCACCTGGAGCTGTCCGAGCTGCGCGTGGAAAATCTCAGCGCTGAACCTTCACCAACCTTATAGCTTGACTGTGTATTTTTGGTTCAAATAAATTGTTAAACTTTTCATCCGGCCTGATCATTTAATAATCACCTCGACTAGAATAAAAGAACTGGGTCTAAGAGGTCAACACATCCGCGAGGCTAAACCTGGGCTGCGGGCTTCTTTCAAAAACCTCTGACAGTACTTTATCCCACTCTAACGCTCACAAGTCCGTTCACTTGTGCGGAAGCTATCCTATAACCGCAAGTCTTTTACCAATGGAAGTCAGTGAGCTAGAACCAATCAGAAACCGAGAGCAGCGGTTGAGGGAGGAAGTCATTTAAGGGCGCACAACTGGTTGTGGCAATGTCTGATTAAGACTCAATTTGGCGTGTGAACTCCACATTCTTTTAATATTATCCAAAATCCCTCAAAATATTTAATTTCTTGCACACCATTGGTTAGGCCACAGCATGTTATCAGCGGCCTCTAATCTTGAGGATTCTGAATCAGTCAAATTATTATATACAGTATTGCTCAGTTATGTCAATTATATAGTGATGTTTTTCGAGCAAACTTCAAGCCATACAAATTCTGGTTAAGCTTCCGTTATTGCTGATATTAAATAAAAGGCACCAGAATGTTTTGATACCCTTAGACAATACCTGGCACCTGTGGGGATATAACGAAGTCACTTTACTGAATCCCTTCATCTCAATAACACGCCTAGGTGGGAAAGTAATTGATGAAATTATTACCAAGTACAAATCCAGCGCATCCTTTCTCCTCACATAACACTGGCAAAATCTGGAAGTTAATGAACGCAGTCATGAATGGAGAGGTCAGTTAGCTTATAAGGATCATGTGGAAATGGATTTGACTGGATAGGCAGGGAAAGGTCAAGATCAAAAGGTGGCCTAAGCATAATATAAACCAAAACTAAAATAGCTCCAAGCTTGACACAAGGATGAGAAAAGTAATCGAGGGCACGGATCATATGACACTTAAAATCAAAATGACTTCCTCCCCAATTCTCCAAAACCTCCTCTGTTCACATACAACTCAGATTATCACATACAGCTGGCCCACCTTTCTGTAATCAGTGTTCCATGCTTACATGATTTTACATCTCACCAAAGCGATGGCTGTGGTGCTGCTCATAACTCATCTGTCATCGCAAACATGAAGTTTGATTAATCAGCCTGGATCTCCCGAAAGGGATCAAGAGATAACTACAATTAGTGCCAGTGTAGTGCAGCACTTGTCCGCTATCTTGCTTGCTTCCTTGTTTTGGCATCCACCAAGGGCAGGTTACGGTGTCTGGGAAGTGCAAAATAATATAACATATTTTGAGACACTTTTACTTTTCAGAAAATAAATGAACAAAAGTTTAAACAAATGTACATTTCAGAAACAAATTCACAAAACACGTAACAAATTTATATTTCAGAAAACAAATGAACAAAAACCTTTACATTTCAGAAAACAAATTAACAAAACACTGCAATTGGCTGTCAACCAGTTCAGGGTGTACCCTGCCTCCTGCCCGATGATAGCTGGGATAGGCTCCAGCACGCCCGCGACCCTTGTGAGGATAAGCGGCTCAGAAAATGGATGGATGGATGGAAAACCCCCCCTGCTGGAGCCTATCCCAGCTGTCATCGGGCAGGAGGCGGGGTACACCCTGAACTGGTTGCCAGCCAATCGCTGGGCACATAGAAACAAACAACCATTCGCACTCACAGTCATGCCTACGGGCAATTTAGAGTCTCCAATTAATGCATGTTTTTGGGATGTGGGAGGAAACCGGAGGGCCCGGAGAAAACCCACGCAGGCACGGGGAGAACATGCAAACTCCACACAGGCAGGGGCGGGGATTGAACCCGGGTCCTCAGAACTGTGAGGCTGACGCTCTAACCAGTCGTCCACCGTGCCGCCTGGATGGAAAACACGAAACAAATTAACAAAATCCAAACTGTATTACAAGTGACACAAACGGGACAAAAGGGAACGTACCATATCACAGATTATTCGGACTCCCACATAGTTTCTAGGCAGGACAGGTTCGTACATCGCTGGAAGTGTATTCTACACAGATGTAACGAGATGACCATCCCAAACGTATCACATTTGTACAACATAAAAAAAAACAAAGTTTGTTATGGTTAGGTTTAGGGCTAGGGTGGGGGTTTCAGACAGTTTAGGATGGGTTAAGGTTAGGATCAGGGTGGGCTAGGGTTAGTGGGAAATTCCGCTACGCTAAAGTCACATCTTTTCTCGTCTGGAAGCAGTAGGGGGTGTTCTACAGGGATACAATAGCCGATCATAGTGCAACAGCGATTGTCCTGGAGCCAATAATATTGGAGCAGGGCGTGTACCTGCCTAAAATCTGTGTGGGATTCCTAAAACATGTTATTAGGATTCCCACGCACTTTCCTGGCTCCAGGACACGTGCCACTGCACTATTATTGGCTGCTGTATCCCAGTAGAACACACCCTGTTGCTTCCAGACTGTAAAATAAGTACTGTATGTGAGCGACTAAACGATTCTTATCTGCAGTATATAGACGCCCTGAACAGCGAAGCTCTATAGGCGTTTGATGCTGTATATACATTATATTGTACTTCATCACGTTTTATTATTATTTAAACCATAAAAAGATAGATTAGTAGTTAAGGAAGATGCAGGTTGCTAAAGAGAAAGGATGTTGGCAAGAATTAAAGCGAAAGTGTGGATATTTGATAGGAAGCTCATTAATTTGAAAGTACATTCTGGTCACAAACTTAGCCTTTTCATCTACAGGCACATTATACATGATGAATATAGTTGAGTGTTGATTAAAAGAACATGTAATGCTTTATATACTATTTATATGCCTTGAGCCAAGGCGACGCGGTGACACGGCTCGCAAACCCGGAAATGCATTTTCACCATGAGGGGAAGCATCTTGCATTTTGATTGAATGTAAACTGCGACGTAAAGACGTCGTGTAACGGCGAGTAAAAGTTCACGGCAAAACCTGTGGTCGACCAATTAGCCACTCATGGAGACAGTTGCCAAACCACGCACACTGCGCCATAGTTCAGTCAAGTTCGGCAACGTCACTTGGTGTGTGGCAGCCTTAACCCTAACCCACCATTAATCCTAACCTTAACCCATCCTAAACTGCCTTAACCCCAACCCTAGTCCTAAACCTAACCATAACAAACTCCTTTGTTTTTTAATTTTGTACAAATGTGACACATATTTGGGATGGTCATATTGTTATAACTGCGTAGCCTACCCTCCCTGCGATGCAGGAGCCAATCATGTTGAAGGGGCACGTCTTGCCAAGAAACGGTTTGGGATTCCTAATAACATGCCAATCTGTGGTATGGTACAGTCCCTTTCCGGTTTGTATCACTTGTAATTTGTTTCGACTTTTGTTAATTTGTTTCGTGTCTTTTAAATTTATTTTCTGAAATCTAAGTGTTTTGGCTTTTGTTATTATTATTATTTTTTCTGAAATGTAAATGTATTTTGTTTTGTTCTTTTCTGAAATGTAAAAGTGTTTCGCCTTTAATTTGTTTCAACTTTTGTGAATTTGTTTTCTGAAATTCAAATTTGTTTCAGCTTTTGTTCATTTGTTTTCTGGAATGTAAATTTGTTTCGGCTTTTATTAATGTTTTCTGAAATGTAAAAGCGTTTCAGTTTTTGTTAATTTGTTTTCTGAAATGCAAAATTGATTTCACAATTTATTATATTGTTTTGCACTTCCCAGCCACCGTCGCAGGTTGCGACCAATACTTCCTCCTGAAGAAAAGCATGTCAGATGGCGGCGGACTACACACTATGGTCTTGTGCCAGGTCACACGAAAGGGGAACCATTAGTTTCGTGGAAAAAATGCCACCTGAGAATAGAAAACTCCACCCTTAAATACAATCTTTCCATCACATCCCTTTCCTTTGTGTTTTTTTATTCTG
Source organism: Phyllopteryx taeniolatus (assembly GCF_024500385.1). NCBI lineage: Eukaryota > Metazoa > Chordata > Actinopteri > Syngnathiformes > Syngnathidae > Phyllopteryx > Phyllopteryx taeniolatus. The sequence goes on along the minus strand of NC_084502.1, from coordinate 46,083,356 downwards.
TCGCCATATGCTGTAGTACACAAATATTTTCACTGACTGTATTCTTGTATCCATCAATGCATTTATGGTCTCTGAAAATACACGCTCGAAGCTACACGCTTGAATACAAACTGAAGCACCATTGAATTCTTATGCGAAGAGGGCAATAACAATATTTCCTCCCACGTCCTTAAATTACACGTTTGACACATGCATATGCATCAGTTCATCCCAGCTATAGTGTATTAAAGCAAAGCAAAGCAAATGGATTTATATAGCGCATTTCCTACACAAGGTAATGCTATATGCATTACATAATTAAAAGCATTTAAACATAAAGACAAAGAAAATAAAAGACAGCTTAAAACATTAAAAACAAAGAGAAATATATCAAGATAAGAAATGTACAGTGCAAGAAAAATCATTTAAAAGTGGACATTTTCTAAAATATTCAATAATAAGCATGAGAAAAAAGGTTTTTAACTTGGAGTTAAAAAACATTAACGCTTGGTGCTGGCTTGACTTCTGTCGGCAAGTTATTCCACTTGTGAGCGACATAGAAGCTTTTTTGCTTTGCGCCATGTTTGCTTTGAACTCTGTGCGCCATTATTTGACCTGAGTCTGTAGATATCAGAGCCCTACTTGGTTTATATTCCACTATCAGTTGTTTCATATATTCATTACCTAAACCATTTCATGATTTGTAGACCAGTAGCAGAACATGAACGTCTATTCTAAAGCTGAGTGGGAGCCAGTGTAGAGACTTTAGAATTGGAGTAATATGTTCTGACTTCTTTGTTCTGGTCAGAACCTGAGCTGCAGCGTTCTGAATGAGTTGCAGCTGTTTTAATGCTTTTTGGGGGGGAGTCCAGTCAGAAGACCATTACAATAGTCAAGTCTACTTGAGATAAAAGCATGGATGAGCTTCTCCTGGTCTGCTTGGCCCATGCAAGCCTTCACTCTTGATATGTTCTTCAGCTAGTAGAAGGCTGTTTTAGTAATTGATTTGATATGACTACTGAAAGTCAGGTGGGAATCTATCAGCATTCCAAGGTTTCGGACTTGGTCTTTGTTTTTTAAAGAGAGTGACTCCTGGTATTTACTAACAGCAAAACTCTTCATTGCGAAAAACAATTACCTCAGTTTTGTTGTGGTTTAAGTTTTTTAAGGAAGTTTTAGTTCATCCAGTTATTTATTTGATTTAGACAGTGACACAACACCTCAGTTGAACTGTGGTCATCTGGAGACACTGCTAGATATGTCATTTGCGTAACTATGAGAGTCAGCATTAAGGTTGTGAAAAATTTAACCCAAGGGAAACATATACAGGCTGAACAGGAGGGGTTAAAGAACTGAACCTTGAGGGACCCCCTATGTCATTGTTATTCGATGAGATTGAAAACTTCCAATGCTTACAAAATAACTCCTTCCCAGGTAGGATCTGATTGGCGCACTGAGATCCAGCAAGACAAGAACTGACACCTTTCCCGAGCAAAAAGTGGCTGCCAACAAGGAGACGGGCTTCATGAACGTTTCGGTCTCGCTGCACAGTGGCTACAACTGTTTGTAAAAATATGTCGTTAGGTAAAGCCGGTCGTCCTTAGTCCAATAAAGATTGGGGAACGCTGCCCGAAAGAACTGTGTGAAATCAGCTGTTCGTGTGATATATTTTAGATGTCAGTTAGACAGTGACAAGTATTGGAGTGTGTAAACATTGTTACAGTTATTGACAACATCACTCAAGTATATTTTTAACTAAATCATTAGATGACATTGTAATTATGAAAGGCATTTCTGTTCTTGTTGACGGACAGTGGCCTCTCTGCAAGGCATCTAAGTCGTTTTGCATTCCAAAAGAATAACATTCATGGTTTGAGGCTTGCCTCCAAATTTGAGCATAAATAGTTGTTATTTTCCACACTAACCCAGACTCGTGATGTCCTAACAAAGCCTTGTTGTATGAACTGATGAAGCCTCCAAGGCAATGGTGCAGGCTGCAGGGCAGAGGTGAAATGTCTTCTCAGATAGAACAGTCCAGTTGCGATCGATTTAATGCTCTAAGAATGAAAGGCATTTCTCTACTCTACACTTTACTTATCCCTTGCTAATTCCTTTCCCAAGGATATTACAATGTTCGAATTAATAACACAGCCCTTACAGCTAAGAAATATGGGTACAACACTAACATTGACTGCAAAAATGATAAAGTAAACAAAACTGGCTATCGGAGCTACCGTCACCAGCGGCAGCTGCTGGCTTATGCAACCAATGTTAGCACTTAGCTTCAAAACTGCAAATATACTGTACGATGAGATGTAAAACTTGAAATATATATTGACCCACAGTGACAGGAAGCGTGAGATCAGTTCTAAGACCAGGCCAGGGGCAAGTCCGACTTAGGGGCTTTCCCACCGCAGGAACCTATGCAGGAACTTCCCTCGCTACTCTGGTAGCTTCCCCTGTGTCTCCACCAAAAAAACCTACCAGGGTATGGAAGGTTCCCTCTAGATTATTTCGTTCCTCCTAGCGGGTAGGGTCTTCAGAGGGCTTCCAGGAACTCTTTGAGGGGGTGGGCTGTGCTGACGAACGCTGATTGGTTGACAGACCTCTAGGCATTTATTTTTTCATTCAAAAAGCCACCAATATGTTGCGCAAGGCACGAAATAAGAGTATTAAAATACATTGAAAAGTAAAACTTCGAATCATCGATTGAACGTAGCGGTGGCTGATCGTCCTGGCGGCAAAGTCCGCCACTGGCCAACTCGGTCCGCTAAGGAGTGGAGGTCCCGTCCTCCTCGGCTGGGGCTGAGGGGCGTGAGGTTTCCGAACACCGATTTTTATGTTTTCCCACTGAGCCGCCCTCGGTGGACAAGCAGCAGGCTGGGAAAACTGTGTGCTCACCGAGTTTACGTTGGCCCCTGCGGCAAGTTCCACGGCTGGACGACTAGGTCCCGCTAAGGTCCAAGGCCAAGCGGCCATGTGCGACTTCCTCGGCCAGGCCAGAGGAGATGAACACCAGCATGAGGCTGATGGTCCAATCCAGTTGTTCACTGGGGTGGGGGGGAACTTCGATTCACAAATAAATATTTGCAAACACGTTTACAGATACCAAATACTTCACATTTCTGTATTTAAAAACTGACCAAGAGCTGTCCATGAAGTCGTATTTATTTATTGAACCTTATGCCTAGATCAGAGTACAAGACAAATTTGGTCTTTCCCGATTTCACTATGTCAGACTACTGCCATGAAATCTTGCCGTATCTCAGTCAAACAGTGGCAACACGACATGACATGTATTCCGATACCACCGTATCTCGTATTTTACGATCACGGGGCTTTATCTTGTCAAATCAAATACTGCTGGAGAGGCGGAACAAGAAAACGTGCGACCGGATACACACATTACCATGGCAACGACAACAACAATATGCCGCGCCAATGTATTGTGTCGGGTGAAAAAAGGACAAAATGAGGAAAAACGTATGGTGGTCATCACCGGTGCTCGGGAGAAAACATTCTTTCTTTCTTTCTGCTTGAGGTATGTTCACATACTTTTAATACGGTACGGCTCGCTAGCAGGCAACAAAACGTTACGTGGTCTCTCCAGCTAGTGCTAGCATCGATGGTTGTATGTAAAGAAGCCGGCGTTCTGTCGAATGATACTCTAAAGCTTTGGTAAACATTGGTTTGTGCGCGTGAATAAATGTTAACAAGGGTGTGAAAGTATGTTGACAACGGGTGGCGATACGCCGGTCACAATACGCAATCCTATTGGTCGACGTCAATGTGCGCTGTTGGAGAGTTGTCGTTGATATGTCACACTACACGGAAGATATCCCAAAAAATCAAACATGCTCGACTTTTCATTTTGCCGTCGTAGGGGTATCATAGGGCCAAATCGTTGGTCGTGGATTATGTCACACTGCAAGAAATAAAATTTTGTAACGTGGTACACATTTGTGAGAAACCGATTAGCACATCTGCCACACAGTCCTAAGGACCGGGGTTCAAATCCCGGCCCCGCCTGTGTGGAGTTTGCATGCTCCCCCCTTGCCTGCGTGGGTTTTTCCGGGTACTCCGGTTTCCTCCCACATGCCAAAAACATGCGTGGTAGGTTGACTGAAGACCCCCAAATTACCCATAGGTGTGAATGTGAGTGCGAATGGTTGCTTGTTTATATGTGCCCTGCGATTGGCTGGTGACCAGTTCAGGGTGTACCCCGCCTCTCGCCCGAAGATAGCTGGGATAGTCTCTAGCATGCCCACGACCCTAGTGAGGATAAGCGGTACAGAAAATAGATGGATGGACAAGATATCGGGCCTGGTCTAGTAAATTGGCTACGATAGCTAATCGGGCCAATATCAGGGCTAAAATCCTGTAGTCTGATCTAGGCATTATCCAGGGAAGGTATTTGCAATGCCAAACTGGCTGCAGACAGCAGATAAAACACTGCAAAATATAAGCAAACATACAAACTGTACAATGTGACATATCCATCCATCCATTTCTACACCGCTTATCCTCACTAGGGTCGTGGGTATGATGGAGCCTATCCCAGCTAACTGCGGGCAGGAGACGGAGTACATCCTGAACTGGTTGCCAGCCAAACGCAGGGCACATATAAACAAACAACCATGTGCACTTACATTCATACCTATGGGCAATTTAGAGTCTTCAATTAACCTACAAGGAAAACGGTTAGCTAAGAAGAAGTGGGACACTGAGAGGACCGAGGAGAGGCGAAAGGAATACATTGAGATGCGACACAGGGCAAAGGTAGAGGTGGCAAAGGCAAAACAAGAGGCATATGATGACATGTATGGCAGGTTGGACACTAAAGAAGGAGAAAAGGATCTATACAGGCTGGCCAGACAGAGGGATAGAGATGGGAAGGATGTGCAGCAGGTTAGGGTGATTAAGGATAGAGATGGAAATATGTTGACTGGTGCCAGCAGTGTGCTAGGTAGATGGAAAGAATACTTCGAGGAGTTGATGAATGAGGAAAATGATAGAGAAGGGAGAGTAGAAGAGGCAAGTGTTGTGGACCAGGAAGTGGCAATGATTAGTAAGGGGGAAGTTAGAAAGGCATTAAAGAGAATGAAAAATGGAAAGGCAGTTGGTCCTGATGACATACCTGTGGAGGTATGGAAGCATCTAGGAGAGGTGGCTGTGGAGTTTTTGACCAGCTTGTTCAATAGAATTCTAGTGCGTGAGAAGATGCCTGAGGAATGGAGGAAAAGTGTACTGGTGCCCATTTTTAAGAACAAAGGTGATGTGCAGAGCTGTGGCAACTATAGAGGAATAAAGTTGATGAGCCACACAATGAAGTTATGGGAAAGAGTAGTGGAGGCTAGACTCAGGACAGAAGTGAGTATTTGCGAGCAACAGTATGGTTTCATGCCTAGAAAGAGTACCACAGATGCATTATTTGCCTTGAGGATGTTGATGGAAAAGTACAGAGAAGGTCAGAAGGAGCTACATTGTGTCTTTGTAGATCTAGAGAAAGCCTATGACAGAGTACCCAGAGAGGAACTGTGGTACTGCATGCGGAAGTCTGGAGTGGCAGAGAAGTATGTTAGAATAATACAGGACATGTACGAGGGCAGCAGAACAGCGGTGAGGTGTGCTGTCGGTGTGACAGAAGAATTTAAGGTGGACGTGGGACTGCATCAGGGATCAGCCCTGAGCCCCTTCCTTTTTGCAGTGGTGATGGATAGGCTGACAGATGAGGTTAGACTGGAATCCCCGTGGACCATGATGTTTGCAGATGACATTGTGATCTGCAGTGAAAGCAGGGAGCAGCTGGAGGAACAGTTAGAAAGATGGAGGCATGCACTGGAAAGCAGAGGAATGAAGATTAGCCGAAGTAAGACAGAATATATGTGCATGAATGAGAGGGGTGGTGGGGGAAGAATGAGGCTACAGGGAGAAGAGATGGCAAGGGTAGAGGACTTTAAATACTTGGGGTCAACCGTCCAGAGCAATGGTGAGTGTGGTCAGGAAGTGAAGAAACGGGTCCAAGCAAGTTGGAACGGGTGGAGGAAGGTGTCAGGTGTGTTATGTGACAGAAGAGTCTCTGCTAGGATGAAGGGCAAAGTTTATAAAACAGTGGTGAGGCCAGCCATGATGTATGGATTAGAGACAGTGGCACTGAAGAGAAAACAGGAAGCAGAGCTGGAGGTGGCGGAAATGAAGATGTTGAGGTTCGCTCTCGGAGTGACCAGGTTGGATAAAATTAGAAATGAGCTCATCAGAGGGACAGCCAAGGTTCGATGTTTTGAAGACAAAGTTAGAGAGAGCAGACTTCAATGGTTTGGACACGTCCAGAGGAGAGAGAGTGAGTATATTGGTAGAAGGATGATGACGATGGAGCTGCCAGGCAAGAGAGCTAGAGGAAGACCAAAGAGAAGGTTGATGGATGTCGTGAGGGAAGACATGATGGCAGTTGGTGTTCGAGAGGAGGATGCAGGAGATAGGCTCTCATGGAAAAGGATGACGCGCTGTGGCGACCCCTAACGGGACAAGCCGAAAGGAAAAGAAGAAGAAGAAGAAGAATTAACCTACTGTGCATGTTTTCGGGATGTGGGAGGAAACCGGAGTACCTAGAGAAAACCCCAAGGCACGGGGTGAACATGCAAACTCCACACAGGTGAGGCCGGTTCTGAACCCGGGTCCTCAGAACTGTGAGGCGGATGTGCTAACCAGTCGTCCACCGTACTGCTACAATGTGATATAGTAACTAGTTAAATATTACATTACATCATAGCACATGGTGAACAAAAGGGCAATAAAAGGCATGTGAACGAATGTTCTCTTAAACTGGATAACTTGCATGAAGAAAAATGTAATCGCCTAAATGCCAAGCCATTAGAAAAACTTGTCTTTTTGAATAAATAAATGTAGAAGCCTGCAGATGACTACAGATGTGATTTATTGTTCTCAAATTTGTTGTGGAACTGTGTAAGGCTTCAGGCTAATGTCCCTATTGCATTTTCCAGCTGATAAATCGCATCTGTAGTCATCTGCAAGCTTCTTTTCCACAATCTATTTGGGTATGTCATCTCAATAAAATAGAATACATATATTTTAATTTATTGAAATGTACCTGTCAAATCCGGCCTCGCCTGTGTGGAGTTTGCATGTTCTCCCCATGCCTGCGTGAGTTTTCTCTGGGTACGCCAGTTTCCTCCCACATCACAGAAACATGCATGGTAGGTTGATCGAAGACTCTAAATTGCCCGTAGGTGTTGTTTGTTTCTATGTGCCCTGTGATTGGCTGGCGACTACTTCAGATTGTACACCGCCTCTCGCCCAAAGTTAGCTGTGATAGGGTTCAGCACACCGGCGACCCTAGTGAGTATAAGCGGCATGGAAAATGAATGGATGGATGGATGGATGGATGGAAATGTAGCTGTATATAATAAAAACCCCTACAACAAAGACTATCTGCAGCCAGATTGGCATTGCAAATGAGAGTCAGTTCTCAATTGCCTCACCTGGATGAAGGGTTAGGTTTTAAAGGTATCACGAATATTTGAAATTTAGATTAAGATATAAAATAAGACATTGAAAGTTTGAAATATCAGCATTTTTTAGATCCAGTAGGGGTCAGTATTGAGCAACATCAGCCTCATTTGCTTAAGATATCCTGAACTAATAAGTGCCACATGGGCCACAGGAACCATTTGCTACCAGAAACTCAAAAGTTCCTGGGCTGGTTGGTGGAAAAGCCCCTCAAGAAGCACAAATTTCGCAAAGTAATGGCAATACTTCACATTTTAATGTTTTGGGGGTTTCGCCTTTTGTTTCTATTTCCAAGAGTGTCCCCCCCTGCCTTTATCTTTTTTTTGGGTGGGTGGGGGGTGTGGTTGCCACTCCACCACCCATTTCTGCCCTGCGTGACCGCATATGTTGTGCATGTCAGGAACCACCACTGACCAAGTCTTTTAACTTCATCCAGTTTGCCTAATGCAGTCGAGCCCCAGCATGGTGATTCTGCAACGCAGCACAAATACAAACAGTATCTTTCGGGTGCACATAATCTCCCATCCATGATGGTTCTTTATCTGTAGTCTCTTATTGGTGTTGACTGGTCAGCCAGATCAATTGACAGGTCATGGCTTCACGACTAGAGCTGAATGACTGAGTGTTCCAGCCAGCCCTTTCTGACTGTCATTTCCATGAGCGATTACCGGCTACGCCTGCCTGTGAATATTAATACTGCTCTTGTGAGGGAATTTCTGTGCACACACGTGCGAGGTGAGATGTGGTTGTGGCAGCATTGCACACAGATGCACTCTCAATCCTTCATTATACTCTTCTAGCTGGGTTCTTTGCTGGTGTCAGCTGTAGATGTTGTGGGACATTAATAGGTGAAGGACAGCGGCAACAGTTTAGCATAAGTGAACAGAGTCAAAGGATAAAATTATCTAGCTGCCAGGAGGTGGTCTGCTCTCTGCTCATCTCATTTTGTAGAAACAGTTGTGTTTGCTTGATTGTACCTCAAGGATACTAGCTATGTATTATGGTGTAATTAAAGCACTATATACAGCGCCTGAAATAAGTATTTAACACGTCACCATTTTTCTCATTCAATATATTTCCAAATGTGCTATTGACATGAATATTTCACCAGATGTGGGGAACAACACAAATAATGCATACATTCAAAGAAAGTACAACAAATACGCTCAGAAATTAAGTTGTGTGTAATAATGTGAAATGACAGAGGGAAAAAGTGTAGAACACACCAACTGGTATTTATTTAATATTTTGTAAAAAGCCTTTGTTTGCAATGACAGCTCAAGGCGCCTCCTGTATGGGGAAACTAGTTGCATGCATTGCTCTGGTGTGATTTTGGCCCATTCCTCCACACAAGCAGTCTTCAAATCTTCCATGTTCCATGGGCTTCTTTTATGGACCTTGAGTTTCAGTTCTTTTTTTAATTGGATTTAAGTGAGGTGAATGGCTGGGCCATTCTAGCTTTATTTTTTTTCTTTGAAACCAATTGACTTTCCTTCGCAATATGTCTTCGATCATTATCCTTTTTTCATAATTTTCATCATCATCATCCATGGGAACAGATTTTTGTCAAGAATGTCTCGGTACATTTGCCCATTCATCCTTCCTTCAATAATGTGAAGTTTACCAGTGCTATTTGCTGAAAAGCAGCCCACACCATCATGCTCCCACCTCTGAACTTTACCATATTTTATCGGCCATAAGTAATGTCTGCCTTGTTTCTGGCGGCACGGTGGCCGACTGGTTAGAGCGTCAGCCTCACAGTTCTGAGGACCCGGGTTCAATCCCCGGCCTCGCCTGTGTGGAGTTTGCATGTTCTCCTCGTGCCTGCGTGGGTTTTCTCCGGGCACTCCGGTTTCTTCCCACATCCCAAAAACATGCTTTAATTGGAGACTCTAAATTGCCCGTAGGTGTGACTGTGAGTGCGAATGGTTGTTTGTTTGTATGTGCCCTGCGATTGCCTGGCAACCACGTCTGCTTTTCCTCTGTATAAGCAGCGTGTCGGCAGGTAATGCTCCCAGTCAGTCAAGCGGCGCGCTCATCACACAACAACGTTTATAGATTTTGGAACTCGGTGCACACATAAGGCGCGCCGCCGCATTATAATGCGCCCCGTCCATTTTGGAGAAAATTTAAGACTTTTAAGTGCGCCTTACGGTCGTGAAAATACGGTCATTTTGGTATGGTATTTTTAGGGTGATGTGCAGCGCCATTTTTCTCCAAACGTGGTGTGCATTATGGCATCCAAAGAGTTCAATTTTGCTCTCATCCGACCAGACTATATTCTCCCAGTATTTAACTGGCTTGTCCACATGTTGTTCAGGAAACCTTAAACAAGCGTTGACATGCTTTTTTTTTTTTCAGCAATGGGGTCTTGCGTGATGAGCGTGCATACAGGTCATGGCGGCGGAGAACATTACTCACTGTTTTCCTTGTGTCAACAGTACCTGCTAATTCCAGGTCTTTTTAAAGCTCTCCACAGGCGCTCTTGGACAACTCTTCTCATTATTCATTGCACTCCTCTGTCAGAAATCTTGCGAAGAGTACCTGATCAAGGCAAATTTATGGTGGTATGATTGGCTTTCCGCTTGCGTTATATGGCCCCAACCGTGCTCACTGGAACATTCAGAAGCTTAGCTATGCGCCTGTAGCCAATGCCATCATTATGTTTTGCAGCAATTAGTTTGCAATGGTCTTGAGACAGCTCTCTGCTCTTACCCATCATGAGATGTGTCTTGACTCACACCTTGGCAATGAGACCTTTTTGTAAGCCATCAATTAGGAATGAACCAGCTGATATTCATTTACACTGACAAGGGGCTGGATTGCTTTTTGATTATTGATAGATTTTAGGTGTTGTCTAGGCTTTCCATGCCTTTTTGCACCTCCCTTTCTGCATGTGTTCAATACTTTTTCCCTGTGTCATTTCACATTTTTACACACAACTTAATTTTTGAGCTCATTTGTTCTACAACCCTAATTCGAATGAAGTTGGGACGTTGTTTTAAACATAAATACAAACAGAATACAATGATTTGCAAATCATGTTCAACCGATATTTAATTGAATACACTACAAAGACAAGATATTTAATGTTCAAACTGATGAACTTTATTGTTTTTAGTAAATAATCATTAACTTAGAATTTTATGGCTGCAACACGTTCCAAAAAAGCTGGGACAGGGTCATGTTTACCACTGTGTTACATCACCTTTTCTTTTAACAACATTCAATAAAGGTTTGGGAACTGAGGACACTAACTATAGAAGCTTTGTAGGTGGAATTCTTTCCCATTCTTGCTTGATGTACAGCTTCAGCTATTCAACAGTCCGGGGTTTCCGTTGTCGTATTTTACTGGATCTTTATCGTATAAACGCATCCTAGATTTAATTTCAGTACAAAAATAGAGCAAGCAAAGCAAATTCCCTTCTTCAAGGTTGGACAAATGTGTCTTGTTGGTGGGGTGATGGTATTTGTGTTATTTTCTATGGATCTGATGTTTTCACAATGATCAATGATGAATCCTGAAAGGGGCATCCTGATGCAGAGCAAAATTAGAAGCTTTCTGATGCGAATAGGTAGAGATGCAATGATTAATTGACAACTAATTAATTATCAATTAATCAACACCAATTTTTGATACTCGATTAAACGTTTAGAGACCTTGTTTAGCTTAAAATGGTCAAAATCTTTGGAATTTCAGTTCCTCAACAGTAAATAATAATAATTCTATTTATAATAATAATAGAGCAGTACTATTAATAATTCTATTTGTTATAATAATACAGCAGTCTTTGTCTTTCATCAAAATAAGATATTTGCAAACTTCTTCTTTTACTTTGGTATTTGCGTTATTGTGTTAAGATTTTTGCCTACTTGCAGACATTTTACGGACCAAAAAAAGTAACTGAATCATTTTCAATTAATGTGTGTGCATTTTCTACACTGTCAATTTGAAATAATGTCCAGTTAAAAAAAAAAAATTAAATCATATTTAAAAAATTATTTTAATAAAGGAATGGAAAATTTAAAAAGTTTTCTTTTAAAATCAGATTCAATGATTAATATAAAAAAATCAACAGATTAATCGATTATTAAAATAATCGTTAGATGCAGCCCTACAAAGCTAATCGTCACTCTTATCGCATAGAGGTACAACCTGAATAGCTTGTCCATGTTTGTGCGTGTGTGTGTGTGCGCGGGCGTTTGTGTGCATGTGTGTGTGTGTGCGCGCGCATGTGTCTGTGAGTGTGTCCTCTGCCACTGCATTAAGTGACGGACTTAGCCAATGCAGATGTTTTTTTTTGTTGTTTTTTTTTTGCATATGACAATGTTCCTCAGGGTATAACATCTGAAACAGCTGAGTGCTGACCTCGATTTGACACACAGCAGCGCTCATCTGCTCTGTGTTCTTTTACTATACATGACGTGAGCGCTCCATCATTATGTGGCAACAGATCTGTGTGTGTTTGTGTGTGTATGTGTCTGTGTGTGGGGGCAGGGGGATGGGTGCAAGAGCGCAAAAGACACAGGCAAGCATGCTCAGAATTTTAAGTGTGCATGTGTGTGTGTGTGTAAGTAAATGCTGTGTGTTGGAGGCTCGCTAAGTTCCTGTCAGTTGCAGCTGGTCTTGTGGGAGCACAGAAATGACGTATTGTGTGTACATATTGTATGACAATGCCCTTGCTTAAATGCATCTGAGCAAATGCACAACGTGACGAGAGCGGGAGCACAGGAATGTGCATGCGTACCTTGTTTGGAAGTCCGAGGAAGAGATGAAGACGCCTACAAAGAGGACAAGACACAACATCCATGCATTTGTTTTTCAATTGCTTCAGTGATAATGCCACAGGAACTGCAAAATCAAATTTTGATTTAATTCTAGTCAAAGTCTTTTGACTAAAATGAAATATTGTTTTAGTCATAATTTTGTGATCAAAATTGTTTTCATTTAAACTCAACTAAGTTTTCGTTGATGAAATACCGTAAGATTATAGTCAAGTAATTACGTTCACCTAACTCAGCAGTTCTCAAAGTGTGGTACAAGTACCAACAGCGATAAAGATGTGGGCTCCCTCTAGTGGTACAAGAGGACATCACTGTGCATAATGTTACAGTGGTTTGAGTTTTTAAAAATGTATTTATTTATTTACATTTGTAAGAGCCTGATTTAACTGCTGTATGATGTAAACGACATAAAAAAGTGTGCAAAAATAGTGTCCAGTTGTCACTTCAACCGCCGTTTGTCTGTTACTTTTGGAATTGGCCACTGTTTGCGCAGCTATACAGTTTTAAGACTAGATCCAGCGAACACACGTGCCTACGTGGCAGCCATTTTGGACGTGTCGAGATTGTGTCAAGGGCAATGAAAGAAATTCACTCATAGCGTCGCCATATGTATGCAGCTCACGTATACACAGAACATATTCACAGCTAAGGCTGTTTACTGGAGCGAGTGCCAAACGTGTAGTTAAAGTATGCTTGATGACGTCGTGGACACATCTCTGGAACATGCTATTTCTGGTACAACATACTCATACTGTACAGTCAAGCCCTTCTCTATTGCAGCCAGTCGAAACGGAGGTGAAAAAAACAAAGCGTGCGAACCTCGCAGCTCATGAAAGCGACCCTCGACTCGCCCCCACAACATTGATCTACCAGCTGCCCATACACCAGCGAGGTAAATTTGGATAAACTTTAAAACTTTGCAAACATTTTCCAGCTTGTTTATATTCATTGACAATAATTTTGTACTGTACTGTACTGGGTGATTTTAGGCCATAAAAAAAAGTCCCAAATGATAATTTTGTACTGTATGGGTGTTTTTAGGCCGCGAAAAAAAAGTGATTAAATTTAATGGACAATCGGCTGTAAAGGATGACACCCTTTTGCACCCTTTGCTGTGCTTGGCATAACTCTCTAAGGAGGCGGGTTAGGCCGTGTGTTTGTAATTTCGTAAATGAGTGCAGCCAGCATATTTTTCTAAAATAAAAAAGGCCTCAACGCTGTTGTGGAAGTGAACATAGCCTACTTTATTCACAGCCAATCAAAGAGGCTTCTTTCACAAATTCACTAAAAGTGAGGTGCAATGACAGTGATGCATGAAGACTTCTCTGCGCGGAAGAGCGATCCGTGCATGACTGGAGCATTGTCACTTGGCCGGTGTGACAAAAGACCATCCATCAATTTTCTGAGTCGCTTCTCCTCACTAGGGTCGCGGGCGTGCTGGAGGCTATCCCAGCTATCATCGGGCAGGAGGAGGGGTACACCCTGAACTGACCAGGAAAAATGCATTGGAGAAGAACTAAATCATGGTTAAATCATGGCAAATTTGACTGCAAAAAGTGTTTTCGGCGTTGAAAATCCCATGTTCATAGTATTCGGACAAAATAGAAAACTATGTGGATGTGAGTCACTAATATTATTCTTGGTTTCTGTGAGGTTTCGAATAATCTGACGAGGCGCTTGCTCTCAGTTTGACCCGGAAAATGAATATGGCTGGAGCGGACAGTGCCACTGTTTAAAAGCTAGCTAGTTTAGTTTGCTATCTTTGAGTACATGGGTTATTGACTGTGAGGAGTATGGGAACCAATAGGGGGTTGGACTGATACAAATGTCATGCAAATGAGCACCTGGCTCCACAGGTTTGTGAAAAATTTCTCAATAAACTAGTTGCAGGAATGGTGACATTTAAATTGCCATATCTTCTTCAGATATTGTCAGATTGCCATGTGTTGGACATCATTGGAAAGCTTAGAAGCTAAACTTTCAGAATCGATAAATAACTGAAAATGACCCTCGGAAGACTTGTTGCTGATTTTCTCAAGGCTAGCCACATACCGTATGTCCGCAGACCTCATGAAAATACTGTATCCCCTCCAACGATCGTTTGTTTTCACCCCCGACACCTATAGTGTGTCGACCAAGAGTGGGATGATTTCATAAAACCACCCAACTACCATCATACCACCAACAACCAATAACACACCCAAACAAAACACAATCAACTTATTAATCAAAATAATAACACAACCCATAACAACCAACCATAATACCTTACAACCTAAAACATCAATATCCATCACACAACCCAAACCAACACCCATTAAACCCACAAACCCCTAAACCAACCACAAAAAAAAACCCCAAAACCACCCCAAACCCCCCCCCACACACCCACACAACCCCCCCCCACCCAAAAACACAAACCACAAACCCCCAACCCCCCAACCCAAAAACCACCACCCCAAAAAACCCCCCCCCACAACCACACCCCAAACACACAACCCAACCCACACCCCCACCCCACCCCCCCACCCACACCCCCCCCCCCCCCACCCCCCCCCCACCCCCCACCCACCCCACACCCCCCCCCACCCCCCCACACCCCCCACACACCACCCAACCCACCCACACCCACCCCCCCCAACCCCCCCCCCCCCCCCACCCCCCCAACCCCACACCCCACCCCCCACCCCACCACCCCACCCCACCACCCCCCCCCCCACACAACCCCCACCCCCCCACACCCACCCACCCCCCCCACCCCCCCCACCAACCCCCACCCACCCCACCACCCCCAACCCCCCCCCCCCCCCCCCCCCCCCCCCCCCCCACACACACCCCACACCCCCCCCCCCACCACCCCCACCCAACACCCCCACCCCCACCCACCCCCCCCCCCCCCCACCCCCACACCCCCACCACCCACCCACCCCCCACCCCCCCCCCCCCCCCCCCCCCCCCCCCCACCCCCCCACCCCCACCCCACCCCACCCCCAACCGTCGTTGCGTTGGTACGCCCAGCTTGGCGCAGAGCGGTCTGCCTAATTGGCAAACACACCAGCGAGCCTCCTGCTTGCATGAAAATATTCTATTGCAACAAGGAGAAAAATGAGGGTAAACAATTTTTCAATTTAGAAATGTTGTTGACTCCAAGGTGTGTAAAGTGTCAACGCCCTTAATTTGATTCTGAAAGGTGGCAAAGCAGCAATTTAACTCAACTTTCAATTTTTTGCTCTGACTGCACAATAACTCGGAGCGCTCTCAATGTCCACCATGTCCATTGATCTCAAAATGCTGCCAATGTTACTGAATAGAGAAGTGTTGGATCAGGATTGCCTGTGTCTATTCATGGCTGGTACTGCAATGAAAGTGCAAATGGCGTTGAATGCTAATGTCCAACACTTTCACAGTGCCACGTTAGATACTAGGAAACTTGGACTGACTGTACATTTACCAGCTGGTATTTTGGTTGTGACAGTATAGGATGTACCTTAATACACAGGAATAGTACCCCACGTCGTCTAGTTCGGCTGGTCGAAACCATATTGCATCTTCCTCCTTGCTCATCCGTGTCCCATCAAAACTGATGGGATCTTCAAAATCGCCATGTCCAGCACTTTTGTACCACATGAGGCTGAGTCCTGAGCTCTGAGCATGTGTGTAGTTAGCACGGATATATCCATAGAATAAAGCACACTTTATCCGAACAGGTTCTCCCAGGAGCACCTTGTATTTCAGATAGTCCACGGACCAATCCGTACATCCTTCCACTGCAAGACAAAAACAGAGATAGGAAGGATTAAGATTTTGACATGAAATATCAAGTGATTATTGTAATCATACTGACGCATATTTATAGTAGTGGTTTTAGTTTGCAGTGGTGTACTCTAAAGCATAATGAGAGATGGTGTCTAATATTTTAGTGACATCAAGTAGTTACATGAGAGAGTAAAACAATATGAATAGGTCTCAGTATGATGCTGTACACTTGAACTACAACCACAATAATGAAAGTATTACTAAATAAATATCCACTCACTCACTCACTTACTGAAAGTGACAATCAACTGAGCATCATTATCTTTGTAAAAACAGATTATTCAATACTGCTCTTGTATTGAATTGTATTACATTGCATATGTGGTCATAATGTTGTGGCCGGTTAGTGTAGCTCTGTATCTGTGTAGAATTTCACGGACCAAAGCCTCAATAAAAATGATAGTATAGTGTTTATGACCCTCATTTTTGCAGTGTTACCAGGCTCGCAGATGTTTAATTGGAGTACCATGGTAATCTGTGCTGCATGGCAACATGGCATCAGTCTCTTTTCAACATTTAGTATTTGTCTGAGAATATATGAAAATAGTTGCAGATTCAACCACATTTAGTGTTCGATGTGGTTGTTGTGTTGTATATTTTCAGAACAAATGTATTCAAAAACCTTGTTGCTCTTCCCTGAAAAATATATATATTTTTTTGAGTTTGTATTTCTATTTCTATTTCTAACACATACTAATAATCATCCTTTGAAATGTTTTAATGAGACTTGTAGTTCTGTCTTCATTTAATCAGACCGAGAACATGGTGTTTGTACAATTTTGCACAGCCCTATTTTAACACCCTTTTTATTTTTAACCCCTTAATTAATTTGGTAATACCTGAATACTTTTCGAAAAAGAATCAAATTTAGACACATCCAAATGTTATGGTGGTGGCACTATGTTCTCGATGACATAACCTACAATTTAAGTTGCTCTTTGTTTCTAGGCTGCTATGACAACAGAAAGGTCTGCAATTACTGACCAAGAACTTGCTATTTAGTTTGTGGGTAATAATAACTTGCAAGCTTAAAGTAAGAGAGCTACTGTCAAGATGGTTTAATTCATATTCATGTGTCCTAATTTAGGAGTACAACCCCAATTCCAATGAAGTTGGGACATTGTGTAAATAAAAATAAAATACAATGATTTGCAAATCATGTTCAACCTATATTTAATTGAATAGATCATGCGCCACACATTTTCAATGGGAGACAGGTCTGGACTACAGGCCAGTCTAGTAACCGCACTCTTTTATTACGAAGCCATGCTGTTGTAACACGTGCAGAATGTGGTTTGGCATTGTCTTGCTGAAATAAGTAGGGGCGTCCATGAAAAAGACGTTGCTTGGATGGCAGCATATGTTTCTCCAAAACCTGTATGTACCTTTCAGCATTAATGGTGCCTTCACAGATGTGTAAGTTACCCATGCCATTGGCACTAACACAGCCCCATACCATCACAGATGCTGGCTTTTGAACTTTGTGTCCATAACAGTCCGGATGGTTTTTTTGGTCTTTGGCCCGGAGGACACGACGTCCACAATGTCCAAAAACAATTTGAAATGTGGACTCGTCGGACCACAGAACACTTTTCCACTTTTCATCAGTCCATCTTAGATAAGCTCGGGCTCAGAGAAGCCGGCACCGTTTCTGGGTGTTGTTGATAAATGGCTTTTGCTTTGAAAGTAGTTTCAAGTTGGCCCTAAGGATGTAGCGCCGAACTGTATTTACTGACGTTGGTTTTCCAAAGTGTTCCTGAGCCCATGTGGTGAAATCCTTTACACATTGATGTCGGTTTTTGATGCAGTCTCGCCTGAGGGATTGAAGGTCACGGGCATTCAATGTTGGTTTTCGGCCTAGCCGCTTACATGCAGTGATTTCTCCAGATTCACTGAACCTTTTGATGATATTATGGCCCGTAGATGATGAAATCCCTAAATTCCTTGCAATTGTACGTTGAGGGACATTGTCCTTAAACTGTTCGACTATTTTCTCACGCACTTGCTCACAAAGAGGTGAACCTTGCCCCATCTTTGCTTGTGAATGACTGAGCAATTCAGGGAAGCTTCTTTTATACCCAATCATGGCATCCACCTGTTCCCAATTAGCCTGTTCACCTGTGGGATGTTCCAAACAGGTGTTTGATGAGCATTCCTCAACTTTCTCAGTCTTTTTTGCCACCTGTCCCAGCTTTTTTGGAACATGTTGCAGCCATAAATTCTAATTTAATGATTATTTGCTAATAACAATAAAGTTTGTCAGTTTGAACATTAAATATCTTGTCTTTGTAGTGTATTCAATTAAATATATTTGCAAATCATTGTATTCTGTTTTTATTTATGTTTAACACAACTTTCCAACTTCATTGGAATTGGGGTTGTATTTTACTTGCAAGTTATAATAACAAGCCTTGTAATGAAATGAGGTAGAAAAGTCTACTGAGCATAAAAACAAGACATACTGGAGCTGGAATGGTGAAAACATTCAATTATGCCCAACTAACAGGTGTGAAATTACTGTACGTTTTTATTTTACATATTCTGCTCGTCCAAGCAGCCATGATTAGGTTACCCAGATATCAATCTGCAGTCCCAAGACATGTCCTGCTCTCAATGTGATTGTAAAAAAAAAAAAAAAAAAAAAAAAAAAAAAATAAAAAAAAGTAGAAAAATAAGAAATAAAAATTTCCCCCCTGTCTGAGCTGTCACCTTATTGTGGTGGAGGGGTTTGTATGTCCCAATGATCCTAAGAGCTAAGTTGCCTTGGGGTTTATGCCCCTGGCAGGGTCACCAATTGCAAACAGGTCCTAGGTGAGGGACCAGAAAAAGCACAGCTCAAAAGACCCCTTAAATGAGTATGATGAATGGACAACATTTTTCCCCGCCTGGAAGTGGGGCTCGATGACCAGCACCTGGTACACCCATGGGGCCTGGCCGGGCAAAGCCCGAAGAGAAAACTTGGGTCCCCCTTCCCATGGCCTCACCACCTGTGGGAGTGGACAAGAGGGTCGGGTATGAGTTGGGTTGTGGGCGAAGGCGGGGACCTTGGCAGTTCAATCCATGGATACAGAAGGTAGCTCTAGGGACGTGGAACATTACCTCTCTGGCAGGGAAAGAACCTAAGCTGGTGCGCAAGTTTGAGAAATTCCATCTGGATGTAGTCTGGCTCGTCTCAACACACAGCTTGGGCTCCGGTACCAGTCTTCTTTTAGAGGGATTGGACTCTTTTCCACTCTGGAGTTGCTCACAGTGAAAGGCGCCGAGCAGGTGTGGGCATACTTAGTGCCTCACGGCTCGGCGCCTGTACGTTGGGGTTCACCCTAGTAGACAAGAGGGTAGCCTCGCTCTGCCTTCGGACATTTGTAGACTGTTTTTTGTTAACAATGTACCAAAGAGCATCTCAGAGAACCCACCCTTTTTGGAGTTCTTGGAAGCGGGGCTGGAGAGTGCCCCTGCTGGGGACTCCTTCGTTCTGTTGGGGGACATCAATGCTCACGTGGGCAATGACAATGAAACCTGGATGGGTGTAATAGGCAGGAACAGCCCCCCTGAACTGAACTCGAGTGCTTTGTTATTGGACATCTGTGCTTGTCACGGACTGTCCATAACGAACACCATGTTCAAACACAAGAGTGTCCATACATACACCTGGCACCAAGACAGGCCACAGTTCGATGATCGACTTTCATGACTGTCATCGGACTTGTGGCCGCATTTCTTGGACACTCGGGTGATGAGAGTGGCGTAGCTGACAACTGATCACCACCTGGCAGTGAATTGGCTCCAGTGGTAGGGGAAGATGCCGGGCCGACCTGGCAGACCCAAACGTATTGTGATGGTCTGCTGGGAACGTCTGGCAGAGTCCCCTGTCAGAAGGAGTTTCAACTCAACCTAGCAGAATTTAGCCTGCGTCCCGGAAGAAGCAGTGGACATTGAGTGAGAGTGGACCCCGCCGTGACCCTACCCTAGATAAGTGGAAGAAAATGAATGGATAGATGAAAAATGTCCGTTTTAACTACAGTGCTTGATTCAGGATGTCAATACCTGTCATTGTTTAACAGATCCTCAAAATGGACAGAGATTTAATTCCGACAAAATCTTGTGGGAAATACGGTCCTGAAATTTTTGTGGTTGCCACTTTTCCATTGTGCTTTTTCAAAATTAGTGAAGCCCGTTCATAGAGCGATGACTGTACATAGAAAGTTTTTTTTTTACATAGCATTACATTTTTTGTGTGTGTAAGGATCCCCTCACATTACTTAATAAAACTGTGTTATTTGTATTGTGTTGTGTTGGAAATGGCACAAATCACACTAAATGATAAAAGATGGGAAAACTGTTAATTTATCTGCTCACTAGATTGCAGTGGCAATTCCTTGCCAAAGGTTCCCCTCAGGACTTGCAGGACACCTTGTACAAAAAAAACCTCAAACAATCCATTTTTTAAGTCTGGCAACAGCACATGCCTTCCAAATAGTTTTTTGTTCATTTTGATGTCACAATCAGTCCGTGGCTCAGCCGTCCTTGGTGTTGACCACACTAAACAGGATTTGTGATGGGAAATATTGACAACTTTTAACATTTAGCATATCCATCCATCCATCCATCCATCCATCCATTTTCTGAGCCGCTTCTCCTCACTAGGGCCGCGGCCGTGCTGGAACCTATCCCAGCTATCATCGGGCAGGAGGCGGGGTGCACCCTGAACTGGTTGCCAGCCAATCGCAGGGCACATACGAACAAACAACCTTTCGCACCCACATTCACACCTTCGGGCAATTTAGAGTTGTCAATTAACCTAGCATGCATGTTTTTGGGATGTGGGAGGAAACCGGAGTACCCGGAGAAAACCCACCCAGGCACGGGGAGAACATGCAAACTTCGCACAGGCGGGGCCGGGGACTGAAGCCCGGTCCTCAGAACTGTGAGGCAGATCCTCTAACCAGTCGACCACCTTGCCGCCACATTTAGCATATACTTTCGATAATTACTCTTCACACACCCCACACCACAGGATAACGGGTCAATTTAATCTTGTAGAGTTATCTGATAATCGGGCCTTTGCCAACTTTGATCGGAAGGTGGAATCAGGCTCAAATGATTATGTTTAAGTTTGTGCCGGGTTTTCACAAATTGGACACTGCTGTGCAAGAGGTCCGCCATTTACAGTATGCTTGACTTGCAAACAATAAAGCCTAATTCTTCCATGGGCCACAGAACTCATTGTGTCGGCAGGAAAATGCAAACGTGTGATTGTCAGGTGTCATCAGGATACAATGGAGACAACTGCACAGACACCCGGTGGAAATAAAGTCCATGAGGATCATCTCGTTTTGGCAAAGATGGGGCCATTCGTCTAGCATGGCACCTATTTATTTATGTAACTTTCAGAAATATTTCACATTTCAACTTATTTAAAATTATGACTTTACCCAGCTATTCTCCTTTTCATTGGATTTTATTCATCAGAAGCATATAAAACCGTTCTATCTTGCCCGCAGCTCACACTCTGCTCGCATGACACTTTATCTTCATTTGTTGTCTCTCTTATTCCCATCAGCTCATCCCCGAAAACCACCAAGACTGTCATTTGTATGTAAATTCAATGTGAATGGAAAGAAGATGAGGTAAAACAACAACAGTTTTGCCTCCTATCCCAAAATAATCTATGCCCGGCTATCTCTTTTGATCAAATGGATTGAGCTCTCCTCATTGGACATAGCCTCCAGAGAGCTGGGTCATGTCAGAGTACACCCTGGCAGAGGGGAGCAAACAGCCCACCAATTGCTGACTATCTTCAGAGCACACTCATTATGTTATTTTCTTTGTTTTATTTTAACCAGAGGTGGCTAGTAACGCGCTACATTTACTCAAGTAACATTTTCGCTAAACTGTACTTGTCAGAGTACTTTAAACGCACCGTACATTTACTTTTACTTCACTATTTATGTGAAGAGGGATCGATACTTTTAAATTCTGATCAAATTCTCAACTCTGAACAGTAACATTACAACACAAGAGTTGTCTGTGCGGCTCTTCCATTGATTTGGGACTGCTGTTGTAGGTGTCTAAGGTTTCCCTGGCAACAACAAAGATGCAAACCACTGTACCATCAAAAGGGTTCATAGCGTTTTTGTAAGGACAAAAACAAGCAATTTCCATCGCATTTTAACCTATTTACAAATGCTTGTTTTACTTAATAATTACTTAATATTACAAAAGTATTTTGTGACAACCAAACAATATTGTACAGTGGAACCTCAGTTTATGAATGTCATTAATTCGGGGACTCTGTTAATGAATTGAAACGTTCACAGACCAAGGTAATATTTCCCATTGAAATGAATGAAAATTAAATTAATTGGTTCCAACCATATAACAAAGTTAGAATCACCCTTTTCTCGGTGTGAGGTTAAATGTAAATATTGTACAATATAATAAGTAAGAATATACTTCTTTATGAAGAAATAACATCGTGGGTTCTATTTTCATGACCTGCATAAATCTGACATAAAACTGTGCGCCAGAGGCATGTTACACCAGTGTTGGTAATTTTGTAGACCATCACACCCTGCAATTCAAAGCGACTCCTCTCATTCTCTTTAAATGTGGAGCACTCACAGTCTTGCATGGAGATGTTGCTGTGCGGAAGAGAACCATGCGTAATCGCAGGGAGCCGTATGTGACTGGAGCATTGTCACTGCTCTTGAACGGTGTGGCAAGAGACTATATGAGCGGGTATCCTTATTAAATACAGTATGAGCTGTTACTTACTGCTGGTGACTTAAATATGTCTGCGGATCTCATGTATCTGTCCCCACCCCCGATCGTTCATGTCCTCTCCCCCAATAGCTGTGCCAGCCAGTGGGATAATAATAATAATAATAATATTACATTAAATTAATTGATTTTTAGAATGATTCAGAGGGTTTAATGCCCGCTGTTCACACATTTATGAATGAAATACGTTTGACATCACCACGCAGGTCCACGGAGCTTAGAATCTGACTGCCTGAGCCCTGATCAAATTCCCCAAACTCACATTGGATCAGTGGTCTACCCTTCGCCAAAAGTTAGACGTAGTCTGAGCTGGTATAAGTTTAGGCCGACTTTCTTGCGCTTGCACGAAAATCAAGATACACCAGTTTTTGCTCTCCGCTGCAGTTGTGCAGTCGACAAAAATAGGGCCCTGTGTGTTCGCAAACAAATCACTGTGCAACATCTTAGCCTTTTGGAATACACCACTCTTTATGTTCACCATGGATACCACTAGCCCAACATAGCCACCACATCCTACAATGCAACACGGTTCCCAAGGCCGGTATCCATGAGGAATGTAAACAATGTTGTGTGGTCACGCAGTGAAACAAGGCATGTTAACGTGCAAGAAAAGGAAGGGAATCTACAGGGAAACATTAGACCACCAAGAATTGGTAACTCTCACCAGTGATTTCTCATACCATGGCAGACTTTTAACTTCCTTGGTGCAGTTAACAATCGCTGGCTGGGACCTTGGCCCGTCGTTAGCTACCAGGTCGCTCCTTCCGTGGAGGAAAGGAGCGACTGCATCCACTGAGACACAACTGAGTCTTCCGTGGCTATGCTAAGACCATTGGTGAACCCAAATTTTTGAACAGAGGTAATGATTCTAAAAAAAAATTGTTGGTAAAGTGAATTGTTTGTTAACTCTTTGCTCATCATTCATAAAACAGTGTATTCATGATAGCAAAATGGTGCTAAATTCAATGCACCAGTGGAAATCCTCAAGTACTTCAAACTTCACATTCTATTGATTTACATGCGAAATTCAGTGCATCTGGGGAATCAAAATCTGGCAAATTCTACTCTCAGAAATGTGAAATATGGGAGCAACGTTAATTACGATTTGGAAAATGGATAACAACCCTAAAATGTTATCAGTTTATCTGTAAACTGTTTCGTACTCGCTATTTCTCTTGAGCTTTTATCACGAAGAATAATATTTTTAAAAACGTTTTATTGATTGATTCTTTGAGCCCCAAAAAGCACTTTTGGTAATTACATAAAATGGTAAATTTTTTGTGTTGCTTGTTTTTCAGGGAGTGATAAAGTTGGTATGTAGAACCCATCACTTTTCGCATTCCTCTCAACCCAAATCCAACCAAGTGTGATTAGAGAAGGAAACAAATATACTGTACATATTAATCCATGACTCCATACACTTTCTCTTTGCTAGTGTCTGCTTTAGAGGTACAGCACTTTGTATGAACAGATGTAAACTCATCTTTTGTGGTTTCTTCTCCAGCGAGAGTGCTGCATAATCAGAAAATCATCTTCCCTCGTTCCCACAATGCCAGTAATCCTCTCATCTAATGGTGTGCCTTGGGAGGTGATGAAACCCACCACATAAACAACAAGTGCTGCATTGCAGACATGACCAAGCGCATGCACGGTTTCACCCACACAACTGCAAAACACCCATGGGGGATCATGCAAGCCTTTCTGCCTACCCTCTTGCTTGTTCTGCTTCACTGTATCATAGCCACGTGGGCGTTCTAAGTTGGTGACTCAGACCCTCGCTGGTCCACTACAGACACTATCACATCATTTGGGAGTTATGCTCCAGCGCTCTCACAAAATGAGAATTGGGTGGAAAATAGCGCCGTTGCAGATGGATGGAGAGCCGCCTGAGAGATAAGATGATGAGAATATGCAACGACACCAGCAGCCAGCAACGCCCTAATGGGTGTCTGTTCACAGATGTCAACTCTGACCTTTTTTTGTCTCCGGTTTTTCCCACACTGTTAACTACCAGAGCCTCATTTCCTTCCTTTTCCCCTGCCTTTGTACTTCTCCATCCTGAGCGCCGCTTGCTCCCATCATTTGTCTTTCAGTTGTGTCTGTCCATTATCTGCGAGCTATTCAATCCTGCGGGAGAGAAGTGGGAGGTGGTGGCGATAGTTCAAAGAAAGGAAGAAAATTACATTATTGGAGCAGGCCCTCTACAAGGACAGCTAGGTCCCCACAAGCTGCACATAGAAGATTGCACTGTCGATGCCTTGAGACAATTCAAATGGATCAGCAGTGATGAAAGATTTGAGTTTTTCATTTTATTTGTATTATTGGTTAAAGCATCATGTTAAAAAATAAAAAAATAAAAACTTTTTCCAAAAACAAAATATTCAACTTGACATCAAAATTGAAATCTAACTCCATGAATTTTAGCACAGATGCAGGGTGCAGCACAAATGCTTTCACCACTCTCTCATCAGTTTCTGAAGAGAAAGTTCTTTTTTTAGTAATAAAAAGCTACTTTATGGACTTTGCACATGTAACTCTGATGGACAGTGCCTCATCAGCCATAAACTTCACTGCACAGTCACTGCACAGCATCTTCTGCACCAGCCTGATGACAGTCCTCATATCTTAATATATTTATCTAAATATATATATATTTGACTACCCCTGTATTCACTGTTTTATAAATATCAACAACAACAAAATGCACTATGTGCATGGAAACCAACAATGTGTAAATGTGACTTAGGGACAAAGAATTTGGTAAGTAATGCAAATTTGTTGAACACATTAGTAATGCCGTGAATGTAAACTTTGCTGGAGAAATATGAGAAGTGCTAGTAACAAAGGGCCAAAACGGGCCTTTGCAGTTCAAAACAGTCATGTGTGAACAATCCTTAATGCTGGGATCTCCAGAATATTGCACATCCAAAAAATCTCATCAGATGTTAACACAGGCCACACAGGCACGTGAGCAACTAGGACAGTGGCTCTTAACCTGGGTTCGATTGAACCCCAGGGGTTCGGTGAGGCAGTCGCTGGGGTTCAACGGAGGACCCGACACACACTGTGTGTGCGTGCATGCATGTATCCGCAAAAGCCTTTTTACACTGCATTTTGAATGCCGTGTTCATGCCGTTCAAAACGCAACGCTGTGTCAAGGTGGGCGTTTACCATTGCTGCGACTCGAGTTGAAATGCTTTGTTCTTTTTTTAAACTCTCTTTATTTAAAGACATTTCAATGATAAACCTGAGTTGATAGCATTGCTGTGGCATCAGAAAGCACAGCCAAAAAAAAATCTACTCTCACCAATGAGGATTTTCGAGGATTGTAGAAATAACATAAAGAAAAGGAACAGACTTTGTTGTGAATTTTAACAACGAAGTCCGTTCCTCTGATATGAGAGTGGCACTTACCAACGGGAATGGCAACAGCAACATTCACATTCACTTACAATACATTTTCTTTGAATTGATTTTTTGTGTGTGTGTGTGAAATACATGTTTTGTTGGTTTTGTTCTTTGAACACAATGATTTTGTGTGCAACTGATGCGTGGTTCATTTTGTGCCTGACCTCGATGACTGAGAATCCACACAGACAATAAAATATATACCTGTTTTGAATTTGAAATAAACCATATTTTATTTTTCAAATTAGGAAGGGTTCCGTGAACTCCAGATGAAACTTGCAGTGTTCCCTACCTCCAACAAGGTTAAGAACAACTGAACGAGGAGGAAAACCTACTGGCCGTAGTCATTTAAGAAAATTATTGTCAAAAGAGAATAGACAACCTGCTGTACTCTGATTACCACCCTGTTTCCTGCTCCAGTTCAATTACATAGAAGACTATAGAGTGTCATGCTTGCTTCCCCTCCTAATATGAGGAAGAAATGTTACCGCCAGTTCCTCTTCCATTTTTGCACCAGGAGTGATCAGTCTTCTTTTGGTTCTTTATTGCCTCTTTGTTGGTGCAGCATGCAGATAGAATGGAGAACAGACACAAGGAATGACAGTCTTTAATATTGGCTCCTGCCACATGCATCCCACAAAAATATCCATCCACAACTTGGGCATTTGACAAAATTTTTGACCATTCTGAAACTATACTTGGTCACTGATGGCATTGTGGTATACTCGCCTGACTTTGGTGCAGGCAGCGTGGGTTCAGTTCCCACTAAGTGACGGTGTGAATGTGAGTGGAAATGGTTGTCCGTGTCTATATGTGCCTTGCGACTGACTGCCGACCAGTTCAGGGTGTAGTCTGCCTTTTGCCCGAAGTCAGCTGGGATAGGCTCCAGCGCCCCACGACCCTAACCAGGATAAGTGGTGTTGAAAATGGATGGATGAAACTGTATTTGTTTACATCATTAATGATATAGTACTGCTTTTGGGAAGATACTCTCCTTGCTGTAATTACAAATATACACCACGCTGAGGTTAAGTTGGGCATTAATGATGAATGCACAAACACACGCAAGCAAGCACACACACACAGGCACAAACACGCAATCGAAATGTTTGTTGTGCTGTCAAGGGTGAGCCTTATGGAAATGATTTATTCATACATAGTTGGAATAAAAAATAGGATATGAAAAAGAAACAAGAGTGACCTGTATTTTCCCACTTTAATAGTAGTAACTGAAATGCAGAAAAATGAACTTATTTTTATGTAGGTCAGCAAAACTAAACACTATGAAACAAATTAAGAGCTCAGCCCGATCTACTCAGGTCATTTGGAGTTTACATAATTCTGCAGGCTTTCTTTAAGTCGGACGTGTGCAACACACACTCACACACACACAAAAGTTGGCTGACAAACAATCTATTTTTTGATCCAAATAAAATCTAAATATTTTTGCTCCAATTCAAAGCTTTGCGTGGCAGCACATCTGACTCAGTTCTGAGGTTTGAGGTGCGAATCTCGACTCCCGTTTTACTGTGGGAAGTTAGCATCTTCTCACTGTAGTTGCGTGGGTTTTCCACAGATACTCTTTGTCCTCCCACATTCCAAAAATATGCATGTAGGTTTAATTGAAGACTCCAAATAGTTCATACGTGTGAATGTGAGTGTGAATGTTGTTTGACCTGTAATTGAGTGGCAACCAGTACTGTCTCTGCCTTGCCTTTCGCCCAAAGTCAGGTGGGATGGACCCCAGCTCACCCCCGACTATAATGGAGGACAAGAGGTATTTAAGATGGATGGATGGATGGAAGCTTAGAATTCTGGCCTCCAAAGGCAGTTCGAAGAAATGGAGAGTGCATAGACTCCCTTCTTCGTGGGGTTTGTGGAGTGCTACATGGAAACTGGACCCTCAAAGTTAAATTTTCCACCAAGAGTCAGAACAGTGGACGGAGGAAAAGCCACAGAGGGCAAAAGAAGAAAATAAAGATCAATGCTGTATGTGCATAAAGGACATTTCTATATAACTGTACTTGAAGTGAGGCTGTGGCTATTTAGCTGCATTGAAATCAAACTGAACTGAGCTAAGCCAGAATAATAAAAAGGTTTAAAAAAAAAAAAGATTCCTGATTCATTTGGTTGGACGAACAGTAAGGTATCATTATACAAATTATTGAATAACACTGTCAATGAATTGCTTTCTTACTTATAGGAAGGATCACAGTTGAAGACGGCTTCAAAGCTGTCATTAAATATACAGTACATGAAATACAGTGTGTGTGTATAATATTTGGAAGGTATGCTTTAAAAATTGGGATTTGGATGTTTGTTTAACAAGGTTATTTTATTTTTTTATTTTTTTACAAAAAGAGTGGCCATTTCAGGAGGGTTCACGAACTTTCAAGCAGCACTGTATAAAAGATGAAAAGCAAATCCCAGTAAAATGCAGACAAGCAGGACCTTGACAGTGCGAACAGCAAAAATACATTCATTCATTCATTCATCTTCCGTTCCGCTTATCCTCACTAGGGCCGCGGGCGTGCTGGAGCCCATCCCAGCTATCTCTGGGCGAGAGGCAGGGTACATCCTGAACTGGTCGCCAGCCAATCACAGGGCACATATAAACAAACGACCATTCTCACTCACATTCACACCTACGGGGAATTTAGAGTCTTCAATTAACCTACCACGCATGTTTTTGGGATGTGGGAGGAAACCGGCGCACCCGGAGAAAACCCACGCATATACGGGGAGAACATGCAAACTTCACGCAGGCGGGGCCGGGATTTGAACCTTGGTCCTCAGAACTGTGAGGCAGATGTGCTAACCAGTCGTTCACTGTGCCGCCTCAGCTTCAATACACTCAATGCAAAATGTTTATTGCTGCATGAGAAAAGATGGAAGGATTTGGAAAGGGCATTTAGACCTTACTGTGCTTAACTACAATAATATTCATGAATACACTTAAAAAAAAAAAAAAAAGTTTGTAAAGCCTTTAGTGCATTTGCATCACTAACCACTGGGACAAAAAAATAGAAAGGGCACCCAGTAAAAGCTTGGTTGCGTAATTTATCCGCCCTTGGCCTTCCTAGTACCTTTCAAACAAGCCACATCAAGGAAGCAGCAACCCTTTAAGTGTATTTTAAAGAGACTTTCTTTTCACAAGCACAGATGAAGGAAGCAGTAAGTCAAGTCAGCCATTGGTGGATAGAATGTTTTACAAAGCCATAACCACTGTCTT
The DNA here is from genome assembly GCF_024500385.1 of Phyllopteryx taeniolatus. NCBI lineage: Eukaryota > Metazoa > Chordata > Actinopteri > Syngnathiformes > Syngnathidae > Phyllopteryx > Phyllopteryx taeniolatus. Next base: position 46,053,829 of record NC_084502.1, on the reverse strand, counting down.
TCAAGGATCAGAATTTCAAATCATAAATCTGATGAATTCTTAGTTTCCTATCTTTGTTTGTTCAAGTTTCAAATGTCTCTATCATCACTGCCCAGCATTTTAGCCACAGTTGCTGTGACCACTGGGCAGTCTGCATGTCAATCATTATATGTGGCAACACTGTTTGGTTGGGATGTCAATCAGTTCTTCATCTAAACATTAGTCATGAACACATGATATATGAATATATATCATTATAAAGAGCAACTTAAAAAAAAGAAAGGCAGAAGAGCTGAATAGATGCATAGATAGAGCCCGAGCCATACTTTGTCAGAAGTAACGTTGGCCGAGTGTGCTGCGTCCCACCGTGAAGAGGTGCAACTGTGAATGACCAACTTTAAACAAAGGTCAGTAGGTAAAGATTTGTGCCACCCAGATCAGAAATGTGTCACTAATCTAAGTGAAACAAACACGAGCAAAACAACTTTACTCAGCATTAAATATATATTATTTATTGTGCTCATCTAAATATCTTTCAAATATATTGTTCCTTTTTATTCTTTTTTTCTTGTAATATTCAAGGTAATGTGGTGACCACCATGAATGGTGGGGCGGCAACCTAGTGCCTCCCACTGACCAGCCACAACTGTTACCCACCTCCCAAAGAGCATACTGCCCCGCCAAGAGTCTCCCACCAGCACCCCATTAAGGGTCCCCTTTTTGGAAAGCGGAAATACGTTAAACGTTTACGGTATATCAGTGGCAGAATTTTCGAATTATATCTATATATATAATTTTCGAAATTATAGTTTGTGCAGATTTACATAATATTGGTCCAAGCGAGGATATGTGCCAGAGAAGAAAGAAGCAAGACAAGGAAGACACAATGGCAGAGACAGGAGGTGCTGTTAAAACAGATAGGAAGAGACAGACCACCACTGACTCAAAGACTTGGCAGAGCTATGAGCTGCATGCATATTCATGCAGCACTGCGCAAATTCCTCTGGTGAGGCCGCTGCCAAGGTCACCAGAGATTACTGAGACCATGACTAAACAGACCAACCACTGAGCGACCCCCTAGCCCGCCACCACTGTGTGACCAGGCCCTTTTCCGCAACACCTCACCTCATCCCCCAACCATCCTATGCAATTCAACAGCTGATTATAATAACTTACCAACAAGCTACCCCTATCTCGATGATCTGTGAGTGAGGCGGACTGCATATTTGAATTTTGATTAGGGTGTGCATCATAATGAGGGCCGCAATGATATAACAAGACAGAGACTTTTGCAGCTTCCTTGCCACCTGACATTGAGTGTGACAGAAAAGGAGGGACATTTTCCAGATATTACAAATGAACATCCAATTAACTGAAGAGCATTTTAATCATTCATTGGCTATTTTAGGCAAGACAAGTTCCATACAAGTACAAGCCCAATTCCAATGAAGTTGGGACATTGTGTTAAACATACATAAAAACAGAATACAATGATTTGCAAATCATGTTCAACCTATATTTAATTGAATGCACTACAAAGAAAATATATTTAATGTTCAAACTGATGAACGTTATTGTTTTTAGCAAATAATCATGAACTTAGAATTTTATGGCAGCAACACGTTCCATAAAAGCTGGGGCAGGTGGCAAAAAAGACTGAGAAAGTTGAGGAATGCTCATCAAACACCTGTTTGGAACATCCCACAGGTGAACAGGCTAATTGGGAACAGGTGGGTGCCCAGATTGGGTATAAAAGAAGCTTCCCTGAATTGCTCAGTCATTCACAAGCAAAGATGGGTGGAGGTTGACCTCTTTGTGAACAAGTGGGTGATAAAATAGTTGAACAGTTTAAGGACAATGTTCCTCAATGTACAATTGCAAGGAATTTAGGGATTTCATCATCTACGGTCCATAATATCATCAAAAGGTTCAGAGAATCTGGAGAAATCACTGCATGTAAGCGGCAAGGCCGAAAACCAACATTGAATGCCTGTGACCTTCGATCCCTCAGGCGGCACTGCATCAAAAACCGACATCAATGTGTAAAAAATATCACCACATGGGCTCAGGAACACTTCAGAAAACCAATGTCAGTAAATACAGCTCCGTGCGACATCCATAAGTGCAACTTGAAACTCTACTATGCAAAGCAAAACCCCTTTATCAACAACACCCAGAAATGCCGCCGGCTTCTCTGGGCCCGAGCTCATCTAAGATGGACTGATGCAAAGTGGAAAAGTGTTCTGTGGTCCGACGAGTCCACATTTTCAAATTGTTTTGGGAAATTGTGGACGTCATGTCCCCCGGGCCAAAGAGGAAAAGAACCATCCGGACTGTTATGGACACAAAGTGATGCTATGGGGCTGTGTTAGTGCCAATGGCATGGGTACCTTACTCATCTGTGAAGGCACCATTAATGCTGAAAGGTACATACAGGTTTTGGAGAAACATATGCTGCCATCCAAGCAACGTCTTTTTCATGGACGCCCTTGCTTATTTCAGCAAGACACTGCAGAACCAGATTCCGCACTTGTTACAACAGTGTGGCTTCGTAGTAAAAGAGTGCAGGTACTGGACTGGCCTGCCTGCAGTCCAGACCTGTCTCCCATTGAAAATGTGTGGCGCATTATGAAGCGTAAAATACGACAACGGAGACCCCGGACTGTTGAACAGCTGAAGCTATACATCAAGCAAGAATGGGAAAGAATTCCACCGACAAAGCTTCAGCAATTAGTGTCCTCAGTTCCCAAACGTTTATTGAATGTTGAAAAGGTGATGTAACACAGTGGTAAACATGACCCTGTCCCAGCTTTTTTGGAACGTGTTGCAGCCATAAAATTCTCAGTTAATGATTATTTGCTAAAACCAATAAAGTTTATCAGTTTGAACATTAAATATCTTGTCTTTGTAGTGTATTCAATTAAATATAGGTTGAACCTGATTTGCAAATCATAGTGTTGTGTTTTTATTTATGTTTAACACAACACCAAGCACTCCGGTTTCCTCCCACATCCCAAAAACATGCATTAATTGGATACTCTAAATTTCCCGTAGGTGTGACTGTGAGTGCGAATGGTTGTTTGTTTGTATGTGGCCTGCGATTGGCTGGCAACCAGTTCAGCGTGTACCCCGCCTCCTGCCCGATGACAGCTGGAATAGGCTCCAGCATGCCTCGTGCCTAGTGAGGAGAAGCGGCTCAGAAGATGGATGCATGGATGGACAACGTCCCAACTTCATTGGAATTGGGGTTGCACAACACAAACATGTGCAACAAAGCATTGTGTCTAATAGCTACTACTTACAGTACTTGTAAAGGCCAATATGCTGATCCACTCTTGCCGACTCGACTGTTGCTATTTAAAGCATAGCAAAGTCACACCAGCACCACCTCTTCAAGCATATCGTCCACTTATAAGCTTCCTGTGAAAATGTACGGGCCTTTACCCAGCTACCACAATACAATTAATTACATCGATGGTTGGCGAATGAAAGCAGCAAACAAAATTTTGACTCATAGAAAGCCTCTGCGTAAAACTGTATACTATATGCCCTCAACCTTTAAGTACAAACACATGATATGAAAGGAAATATTTACACTTCATGTTTGGCTCTAACCGAAACACACACAGCACCTGATTAATGTAATAAACTACCTCAGGGTACATGATCAAGATGCCCCACTGCAGTTTAATGATGCAGTGACACTTTGTGGGACTCCTGAAACCAAATTAGCAGCTCCACAAATCTGGTTGCAGATCACTGAGCCACAGCCCGCCCACAAGTCTTATTTTATTTTTTGCAGCTATGGTTATGAAAATGAGGAGTCTGAATGACCGAGGTGCAATGAAGCTGCATTTCATGTGTGGGGAGCATTCAAAATGGACATCCGTTTTCATACTGATCCATAACATAACTTCAAATTTGGCATCAATTTGGGCAAGTTATATTACCTTTGGAAATTAAAAAATTATGGAAACGCTGGACATAATCTTCTTAAAAAAGCTAGATAGATTGGTGATTGATTTAAACTAAACTGTACCTCAGAGCTCACTTTATGTTAGCCCTGCAACTGCTCTCTACTGATAACCTGCAAAGAAGCTATTTAAGGGGCGTACCCCTCCTCTTGCCCACAGTCATCTAGGTAAGACCTTAGCTCACCTGTGACCCTAATAAGGATAAGTTGTAAAGAAAATTGATTGATGGATGTTCATGAATGGATTTCATGTTGTATGCAGTAAGAAAAGAGATCCAGTGTTTCCTTGATTAAAAATCAAATAAAATAAATAAATAAATGAGGTGGACTACAGAGGCAATCAAACCGGAGTGAGGCTTTGGCAGGGTGACAGGCACCAGGCCATGTTTACTAGGCTCCATTAGTGGGAATAGGGCAATCTTGTAAGAATCATGCAGGCGGTAGAGACATAACGATCATGATAATGTCAACTGCAGCAGAGAATAAAATAAAGAGCCTCAGGCTAGACTATGACCGCTTGATCAATGAGCCACCAAGGTACTGTTCGCACCCGTTGATTTGCTCTGAACCACTTGTCTGCCGTTTTGCACCAAAACTACTGATTTAAAACAAAAGCGGTCAGACCACCAACGTGGAGCAAGCATATGTGATGGGATTCAGGCTTTGTATTACCCTGACAACAATATTTACTGTTGGAAGATGTTTAAACAAATATTACTACATTAATCATAAGTAATAATCAGTATTCAGAAAAGTGACACTGCCTCTGCGTCTTAGCTCATCACTTGTCTACCCTTGCTACTGGCCCAAAGCCCAATATTGGGTAATGGAGCTGAGCTGTCAGAGATGCTTGAGCTTTCTGTCAGGAAAACAAATAAATCTCAGGACGATGAGCAACAGAGTTATCAGGCAGAACAGAATGTTAACCAGTAATTTAAGCCACATGTGCCAAACTGGTGGCCGGGGGCCAGATCTAGCCCGCCACATCAATTTATGTGGCCCACAAAAGCAAATCATGTGTGTCGACTTCATGTTTCTTGTTAAAATGCCAAAATTGCAAATTGTCTTCACTTGTATAATGTTGAGCTATTGAAAGCATTTTATGTTACCAATCCCCATTTTGAAATATATTTAATAATAGTTCAACAAACATTTTTTTTGGCTTCTGATTTCAAAACTATCTTCCATCAAGTTGTTGTGTATATGTAATTATAGGAGGCGATAATTTATATGGGTTCACAGTCGTAATGGCCCTCAGAGAGAAGCAATAACTAGAATGTGACCCACGAAAAAAAATTAAGTTTGACACCCCTGATTTAAGCTGTCTAACCAATGTTATCCTTAATTCCTATTATATAAAAAATAGTGATAATTGTATTATTATTATTATTATTATTGATACTTCATTTTGAGGTCACAGTATAGTAATACATTTCCTCCCAAACTATTGAATTAGTGAAGCCCCATTTCTTTATTTTTGTGTCGACTTTAAACATTTGGGTTTGACATCAAAGTTAAATATGGGGCAAGAGAACAACTTGAGCTTTTATTTATTTATGTATTTACATCTGCATGTGGTGTGCAACGTTTTACCTCTTTCACTTTTGTTTGTTTTGGAGAGTTACCCCCTTCCCTCTCTTTAGAAGTTAAAATGCATGCTCTGTAGGGTTTAAATCTGGAGAGCGACTTGGGCTAAATAAAACCTTTCCCTGATGAACAGTATTGGTGTTTTGGCAGTCTGTTTGGGGTCATTGTCTTGCTGAATGATGAAGGATTTCCCAATTACTTTGGTCACATCTTTCTTTAAATTGGCAAATACAATTTGCTAAAGACTTCTGAGATAATTTTGTTACTGTGTTTCATAACTGAAGATTAATGAGCTAGTCCCAGGAATAGCCATGCAAGCTCAAGTAAAGATATTACCCCCACTGTGCTGTATAAATGAGCTTGTATTGTATGTTTTGGACTTGAGCAGATAATTTCTTTCTCTCAACTTTAGCCTTTCCATCACTTTGGTAAAGGTGAATCTTTGTTTTTTTCTCTTTTCAGGACATTCCAAACGCAAAGGAACAGCCCAAATCTGAAATGGAGTGTAACCATTTAATGATATTTATTGTTTGAATAATCCCTGTAAAAATCATTGACACACATGGGCAACGAAACACACTTGTCAGTCATATGTTTCAATCGCTTTGCTCACGTGGGTGGGTCAAAACAAAACATGCTTTCATCAGATGTCAAATCCAAATCCTTTTAATCTACAGCAAAAATAAAAGTTGCTCTCTTCCAAAACTTTTGGAGGGGAGTGTATAAACTTACATGAATATACTATACAGTAATAGTATGGCAAATTGTATATCGTTAAAGGACTGAGCTTTAAATGGCATGTGAGGATATACAAGTTTATTGCCCACTGCCTCATCCTTCTCTCGCACTTTCCCCGATTTTCTGCCATCACTCTCTCTTTCTTTGATTCTTCAATTCTTTCCTCGCTGGATCTGTGTACACACAATTTGCATATGAGCTGCAGATGAGCTGTTTCTAGTTGTTGCCCTAGAGTATTCTTGTCTGGCGTCAAAACACAACGGGGAGATCAGAGAGCCAAGTGCTGTGCCCTGTAATGGGAAGATCTCCCCCTACAGGCTTCTCCACTGTATGCACTCACTCCTCCAGTAGTCTGCTGTCTAGCGACGACCCACTTTTCCTACTTCTTTCCCCCTACTCTCACTGATGCTCATCATCACTCTGCATGCTCATACTCAACTTCTTTTCTTCTTCCCCCCCGTCTCGTGCACTTGTTTTGAACACACCAGAAACAGGACATAGGTCTCCAGGGGTAACGGGACTCTTATAAAACACCATAAAAAATTCACACATTGCACATTCTTATTACAGAGATAAAAATAAGAAGAGGCGGAGGGAGGGGACTGTGATTAGGGGTGTGGTGTAACTATAATAGATTGTAACCTTTCGTAAGTCGAATAGCATAATTTATGCTTGCTATAAATTGTGTTTTTTCTTTATGTGTTTAGATTGTGGCGGCACGGTGGCCGACTGCTTAGAGCGTCAGCCTCACAGTTCTGAGGACCGGGGTTCAATCCCGTGCCAAATTGTGTGGAGTTTGCATGTTCTCCCCGTGCCTGCGTGGGTTTTCTCCGGGCACTCCGGTTTCCTCCCACATCCCAAAAACATGCAAGTTAATTGAACACTCTAAATTGCCCGTAGGTGTGAATGTGAATGTGAATGGTTATTTGTTTGTATGTGCCCTGCGATTGGCTGGCAACCAGTTCAGGGTGCACCCCGCCTCCTGCCCGATGTTATCTGGGATAGGCTCCAGCACGCCCGCGACCCTAGTGAGGATGAGCGGTAAGGAAAATGGATGGATGGACGGATGATTATAAGCCACTGTAACATTATAAATGGATGGATGGATGGATTATTATAAGCGGCGGCACGGTGAACGAATGGTTAGCATGTCTGCCTCTCAGTTCTGAGGACCGGGGTTCAAATCAGGGCCCCGCCTGTGTGGAGTTTGCATGTTCTCACCGTGCCTGAATGGGTTTTCTCCATGTGCTGTGGTTTCCTCCCACATCCCAAAAAACATGCATGGTAGGTTGATTGAAGACTCTAAATTGCCCTGAGGTGTGTGTGAATGTGAGTGTGAATGGTTGTTTGTTTATATGTGCCCAGCGATTGGCTGGCGACAAGTTCAGGGTATACCCCACCTCTCGCCCAGAGTCAGCTGGGATAGGCTCCAGTACGTCCGCGACCCTAGTGAGGATAAACGGTACGGAAAATTAATTAATGTATGTTTTAATGTACGTTTTATTTATATTTAATTCAGTGATTCCTTCATGTAACACTAGGGAGAGCTTGTGTACCACTAGTGGTACTTGTGCCACACTTTGAGAATGACTGATCTAGGTCATGGTAATCTGCAAAGGTTGAATTGAGAAAATTGAGCTCTTCTCGTTTGTTGAATTAGTTTTCTTCTCATTTTTAGAAAAAGATAAAAAATAATAATAAGGCAATTGTGCTAGTTGGCTAACGCTTTACTTACTAGTAGAGCAGTGTCTGTGGCTAAAGCATATCACGTAAACAAAAACATTTTCAAAACAAGCTGAAGAAATATGATAAAATTCCTTTGCATATGCAGCACCAGTTTGACATCATGTGTCATGTTTCACCGGGTCCAACACATTTTATACTGTTATTACTTCTTCATTGGAGATTTCCTTGTCTAAATTAACAATAGTCTTTGCATCAAATTGGTGGCAACACGATTGTTGCACCCTAATGTAGCTTTCATTCATTCATTCATCTTCCGTTCCGCTTATCCTCACTTGGGTCACGGGCGGGCTGGAGCCTATCCCAGCTATGGGCGAGAGAATTGACAATTGCAGCTAATGTAGCTTCCACTCGCTATATTTCCCTCATCGGTGGGAATTACTTACATGCACAGGCAATTTGGGGTATTTTCTCTCTTCTACTCAATGCATCAAGCTGAGCCACATTGGTGATTTTAGCTCCACAGACAGTGAACGTCAACGTATATTTGATTGACAGGTGAAGGGCTCATCCTTAGTGGACCCACCACAGTCTTACAGCTCGTGGGCGGGCTTTATTTTTCATGATTTCAGAGGACCCGCTTCCTCTCCTCTTAATGTGTGGCTCCCTCTTTAAGTTTAACACACTTAATTAGATGTCATACAATCACTTTGAAATTGGTTTTCAAATGTTAACATATTCAAGCCGTCATGTTGTTATAATGTCCATTTTCAGTTGGAAATAATTAGTAAACGGCCCCAAAAAAAGACAGCTTACCTCCCGGCATCAGAAATGTAATGTTAAAAACAAGTTTCAAGATGAAAGACTTCTTTTAGTTGTGTAACCAAAACGTGTAAATATGTTTCAGAGAGCGTCAGTACACAACACTGGACAACTGAACATACATAGTACATTGCTTTACAAGGAAGCTTGACTGCTGTCTCCATGCATACAAGCAGCTACAAGACGAATAACTATGAAAAGGCAGAGCAATAGGAGGGAAGCTGGTACAAGTGCCCCAATTTCAGCTAAACAACAAGTGAGGAACACAGTCCCAGTGCTGCTGGGTCACTGCTCCTACATGAGCAAGAAGACTTCTGGCCCACGCCTTTGTCATGTGCCAATTTCCTGTTAGCAGCGTCTTCAGAAAGGTCAGAACATTACAGATAACAATCTCTGTCTTCTTATCAATATACTGAGCTACACGGCTACTTCAAAACTGGACCAATCAGCTAAAAGGTGACAAAACCCTCTGCCACCACAAACAGCGGTTCAAGGTAAATTCTCAAGAGGGCATGGTGCTGACTGGTGCCTACTTCTACACGGGCGTTGGTGCATCATGCAGCAAACACCAGCGGAGCAACGTGACAGTTGACATCCAACATCTCTGTTGCACCCATCAGGGCATCTCTGGGGCGCAGGCCAAATCCCGCTGAGGCCCGGATGTCGGACATGGCGTCAACGGGGTGCTCGGGCCCCCCACGGCACACCCACACAGCACAGCTTTCTGTAATAAATAAGAAACTCAATCATGGTGGCTGGCTGCTCTCAAATGGTCAATGTCACGCAAGTCTTCTGTTTTCATGCTTCTTGTGGCCTTGTTTTTGTTTTCAGAGATGAAGAAATTTGATTCCCGCTGACACCAGCACTGTACCAGAGTCAAGGCTTCCAAAAGGCTGAAAGAAAATTCGTCTTCTATGGTCCCTCAGTCTTGTTTCAGGAGGTAATCGAGCATTTGGGAATTTTCATGTCTTTGCAGGGAGGACTCATTGAGAATGATTGTATAATTTGTTCCACCCTCATGATTTTTAATGGGCCAGAGAAATGGGGTTGTTGCACAACAGAATGATAATCAGAGGAGGGCGCTGATTATTTTTAAGACGCCTCACTTCCAGAACGTGGAAACATTTGTGCAACGTAAAATAATCAAATTTACAACACCAACGTCGCACCCAGCATTTTTCTTCTCAATCTGTGCTTTGAATTTAACTAGAGAATTGAGAAAAAATTTAAATGCCACAAAACTGAAAAAATATTATTAATGTGAGATGAATTGACATGCAAAACAATTCATCTCGCTTGCTTGGATGAGTGAAAGCAGCCACTAATGCAAAACACACTGCACGTACTTGCACAACATACACCCATCCTGCACAGCTTTAAGCTTTCAGTAACTATTTATTCTGAACTACGGGGTCCAAAAGACTATAGCCCACCAATTTACCCACAAAGTAAGCAGAGTTGAAAATCACAAGCTGTGGCATATTGTTGCTGTTTAGTAAATGCAAACCAAAAATCACTCTTTATAATAATGGTGGCGTTACATGTCAGCCTTTCTGTGTTTATCATTTCATTCGGCAAATTGAATAATGTGCCTGTTTATATTCAACTTAGTAGGAGGACACAACATTTATTTCTAAAGTAAAAGCTTACAAAATTTGATAGGATCAATATATTTAAGGTCTAACATGTCAAACTCGTTTTTGTCGCGGGCCACTTTGTGGTTACAGTTTCCCTGAGAGGCTGGTATGAATGTGAAAACACATGTTTAATTGCCTCATCATGTTACATATACACAACAAATTGATGGATAACTACTAGTTTTGAAATCAGACTAAGGGATAATGGGTTGTTCGACTATTTGTCAAGTTTCTATAAAAAGGGGTTTGATGAAAAAAAAAGCAAGAATCATTGTAATTGACAGACATGACTTGCTTTTGTGGGCCACATAAAATGGTGTGTTGGGCCAGACCTGGCCCTCGGCCCTTGGGTTTGACACCGGTGGACCTGAGTCTACGTTGGTCCATGCATACGAGATATCAGACAGACATAGCACTGCTGCATATAGTTCATATAGTTGACCTGAAAGGCCAAAGCAATGGTTTACAACAAAACTGTAACAAGATCAATTCTATCAGTTCAGACAAAATATTGGTGTCGTGGCAGGCCTAAACACACATATGTGTGTACACAGCTTTTGTGTACGGTGAGACTACTTAATAGCTCAGTAAAACAGACTCTGAGTGCCAGACCAACTTAACCTATCTCAGGTGGAGCCAGCACTGACAGAGCAGCACTGACAGAGCAGAAGGATGTCCAGTATGATGACGCCAGGGCACGTCTACTGTACATAGGCACTTTTAATAATAGCTCCCAGTGGGAACTTCCCACTGAGAAGTACAAACAAAAATGTCTCTCCCAGTTCCATTTTAAGTACCATTTGTTCCAAATTTTCTCTTCCTTTGTGAGTCATTTTCTGATCTTTCTCCATCTTGGGCGGCCATGGCCCAATGGTTAAGATCATCGCCTGCCACCGTGGGGGACCTAGGTTCAAGACCCTGACTGGACCATCCGCCAACATCCCCCGGACTCATGGCTGTGGTGTCCTTGAGCAAGACACTGATACCCCAAAATGCTCCCCGGGCGCTTCAGCTGCCCCCTGCTCCAGTGTGTTCCACTAACATGTGTATGTGCTCACTGTGATGGGTTAAAGGCAGAGAACAAATTTTGTGTGCATGCATGCATGTTCATGACATTAAGAGATGATTCTTCTTCTTCTTTAAAGTGAACCCCGATTGCAATGACGTTTAGTATTTATGATCTCTTTCGACTGGATTAACATAACAATAAGATATAACTTTCGATAATAACTTCCAGATTTATATATTTTTACCAAACGTAATTTCAACATAGGCTGGCATTGTTTTTTCGTCACAGTGCATTCTGGGTAGTGACGTCAAATGGGGATGAGCCTGACGCCCAGACTTTTTAGCAGTAGCCACAGAAGCAGCCCCTGGTAGCGATGAACGCTGTTCAGCCGTTACAGTTTGAGCCAGAATGTCCATCCATCCATCCATCCATTTTCTACCGCTTATCCGAGGGCGGGTCGCTGGGGCAGTAGCTTTAACAGGGACGCCCAGACTTCCCTCTCCTCATCCAGCTCTTCCGGGGGGATCCCGGAGTCGTTCCCAGGCCAGCCGAAAGACGTAGTATCTCCAGGGTCGTCCCCGGGGTCTCCTCCCTGTGGGACGTGCCCGGAACACCTCACCAGGGAGGCGTACGAGAGGCATCCGAATCAGATGCCGCAGCCACCTCATTTGGCTCGTCTCGATGTGGAGGAGCAGCGGCTCTACTCTGAGATCCTCCCGGATGACCGAGCTTCTCACCCCATCTCTAAGGGAGAGCCCGGACATCGTGCAGAGGAAACTCATTTCGGCCGCTTGTATCAGCACCTTCAAATCTGAGACCATGGTCCTCAGTCGGAAAAGGGTGGCGTGCCCTCTCCAGGTCGGGGATGAGATCCTGCTCCACGTGGAGGAGTTCAAGTATCTTGGGTTCTTGTTCACGAGTGAGGGAAGAAAGGAACGGGAGATCGACAGGCGGATCGGTGCAGCGTCTGCAGTGATGCAGACTTTGTATCGATCCGTTGTGGTAAAGAAGGAGCTAAGCCGGAAGGTGAAGCTCTCGATTTACCGGTCGATCTACGTTCCTACCCTCACCTATGGTCACGAGCTGTGGGTCGTTACCGAAAGAACAAGATCCCGGATACAAGCGGCCGAGCCAGAATGTGTTCAGGGAAATGAGGAGAGAGAGGAATAAACACGAAATGTTCGTTTTGCCCGATGTTATAAATGTATTCAGTAATAACTGAGAGTAAAGTTATATGCATACCTATTTTACTATTTTTTTACTGCGAACTCAAGTGTCCGATGGCAATGGTTTGTTTACAACAGCTGCTGCAGCTGAAAGTGGGCTGATCAAGGTACGCGGCCAGCGGCTTCTGTCTTTCGCAGCTCTTTGCTCGGCTTTCGCTTGTCACACGCCACCGTTTAGGCTCCTTGTGAAGAAAGCTAGTCGGCACTGCATTGGATTTAAGCCGTCGTTTATACCCAGACACACCGGTGAGCTCTTCCATGAGCTGGGAGCGATCAAAGGGTTCGAACAAGCATGGATCTTTCAGCAGCTCAACTCTTCCGACCACATCCTCCCACCGTTTCCTCAACCCTATCTATCTATCTTTATCTATCTATCGATCTATCTATCTATATAAGGTATTTCATCATCATCAGCCATTATCTATCCACTGCAGGATGACATCCTCTTCTTCATGTTTCCAACTACTACGACATTTTGCAGTTTGTTGCCAGCGTATTCCGGTTCTACTTTTAGGTGTTCGCCGTGGTCGCTTTGTGTCCAGTGGTATCCCATTGATAGTTTCTGTGGTCAACCTTTTGTCAGCTCTTCGGGCAACGTGGCCAGCCCATTTCCATTTCAGGCTTTTTATTTTTTGAATGACGTCGGTAACGCACGTCTGCTGTTTTATCCAACTGCATCTTGTCACGAATGCTTATTTTCAACATTTAGTATTCCATGTTCCTTTGGGTTACACATTGTCTTTGTATAACTTTGGCATTCATAGTCCAAGTTTCACTACCGTAAGTGAGGACTGGTAAAATACATTGCTCGAAAACTTTTCTTTTCAAGCAAATGGGAAGATTGTTCTTGAATATAACACTAAGCCTTCCATAAGCCTGCCAGGCAAGCTTTATGCGGCGTTCAACTTCAGGGCCTGTATTTCCATCCATTGTTACAAGTTGGCCTAAATAGATGTAGTTGTCGACGGCGGACTTTGTATCGTATAGTCCTCCATTTTGATATCTTTTTATGGACAGTAACGATTGAACATGACCTTCATTTTGCTTTTGTTTATTTTCAGACCTGAGCGACGGCTTTCTAATTCCTGAATACGACGCTGTAGTTGTAGGAGGAGAATAAAATGTCGTCATCTGCAAAACGCAGATTGCTCAAATAACCGCTGTTAATTTTTAGTCCTTCTTTTTCCCAATTGAGCTTTTTAAATATTTCTTCAAGGCAAGCTGTAAATAGCTTCGGAGACAGTTTGTCGCTTTGCCAGACCCCTTTTCCTAGACTTATTCGCACTCTTTCATCATCAATTCGTATTGAACCTGAAGAATCGTTGTATATTGATTGTAGAATGTTGATATAGGTCGGCTCTATCCCTTGATTTATTAGCGCCCGCAGGATCAAAGTGGTTGTGACTGAGTCCAACGCTTTTTCATAGTCGATGAAGGATACACACAGAGGCATTTTGTACTCGTTGTGTCGTTCGTTTATTTGTTGAACTGTCTGTATGTGGTCCATAGTATTAAAACCGCTACGAAAACCCGCTTGTTCTATCGGCCGTGCTTCACTGAGTTTGATTCCAATTCGTTTGTCCAATATATTTTCAAAGACTTTATAAATCGTTGAGAGCAGGCTTATTGGGCGATAATTTCTTAGGTCCATTTTATCGCCTGATTTATGTTGCAAAATGATTTCTGCCTCTTTCCATGTCGCCGGTACTTCTTGCAAGTCCAAGCAGCGTTGAAATAGTTTTACAAGGATCGTATTAAGTTCGTTCCCTCCTGCTTTAAGCATTTTCACAGAAATTTCATCCAGACCACAAGCTTTTACGGCCTTAAGTGAACTAAAAGCATTTTCAACCTCTTCATTCAGGATACATGGAACTGGGTCTGCTGTGTGGTGTGGCTGATGGTCGCCGCATATATTTGTATCATTTCAAGCGAGTAACGCTTTCTAATAGAGATGTTAACGATGACGCTGGTAACGTAATTGGCGATACTTTTATTAATAGTGAAACCAACTCCACCATTGCGTCCGCTTTCTGATCCTCTGTAATAAAATAGATGGCCATTATTGAGGGTCAACATAGCTTCATCTTTCCGACGTATTTCACCAACTCCAATTATATCCCATTTGATGGCTTCAAGCTCATTCCCCGGAGGTCAAAGAGCCTCTGCCTACGGCAACGGGCAGACAAGCTTGGCGGCAGAGGGTGCCAAGAATCACTGGGTTAATTATGGCTACGGTGTACACAAGTTATATATATATATATATATATATATATATATATATATATATATATATATAAATAAAACACACACACACACATAAATTTCTCTGGGTCATTATCCATCCATCCATCCATCCATTTATTACTATTATATTCCCATGTATAGCATTCACATTTATGGAGCTGACCTTGTAATCCATCCATTTTCTGTACAGCTTATCCTCACGTGGGTCGCGGGTGTGCTGGAGCCTATCCCACCTGACTCTGGGCGAGAGGTGGGGTATACCCTGAACTGGTCGCCAGCCAATCGCAGGGCACATATAAACAAACAACTATTTGCACTCACATTCACACCTACGGGCAATTTGGAGTCTTCAGTCAACCTACCATGTATGTTTTTGGGATGTGGGAGGAAACCGGAGTACCCGGAGAAAACCCACGCTGACACGGGGAGAACATGCAAACTCCACACAGGTAGGGCCGGCATTTGAACCACGATCCTCAGAACTGTGAGGCAGATGTGCAACCAGTCGCCCACCGTGCTGCCTGACCTTATAATCTTCCTTAAATTAGGCAAAAAGGTGGATGTCGTAAAACAACAACACACACTATTGGCTGTCAATAAGCCTGCAAAGCAGCCTGGAGAACATATTTGTTTCTCAGTTCCAGCAGACCTAAGAACCTCTTGACATTTGCATTCAGTGCTGGTTAATTGATGACAATACTGCCAGACTTGTTAATGAAACCAATACTGGATAGAAGATGTTGGTAGAATAGTCAAAGGTGAATAATAAATATTCAAATTGTAATGGACAAGGGTTTGTTGTCATAAGCACACAGCTTCCCTCAGCCACTTTAACAAAATAAGGCCCTGATGGAAATGAACAGGCGTGGGATGAGACTTGCATGGAGCAGTAAAGGTCAGTCTAAGTGATGTACTCAACAGGCCTGGTAGTGTTAAAATGAACATTGATCACCCTGCTATTTCAAAGATTGGTTTGATCAAGCCCCTTCCACACAAAACTCACTCAAGCATGCCTTTATTATGGACCTTGCTCTGTGCACTGCGTTACAGTTATGTTGTAACAGAAAAGGGCATTCCCCAGATTAAACTAACAGTTGAAGGGGCATTTGTGCATCGGCATAGAGCGACACATTAATTTGACATAGTGCATAGCGAAGGTTATGTTAGGTTGGGAATAAGCATAAAAACTGAGCAAGACTAAAGCCAGCTAAAAAAAAAATTTATCATTTAGTTATGTATGACAAAGCACATTGCGAAGAAATAATCTATAACCCAAACATTTATTGAATGTTAAAAGAAAAGGTGATGACACATGACCCTGTCCCAGCTTTTTTGGAATGTGTCGCAGCCATAAAATTCTAAATTAATGATTATTTGCTAAAAACAATAAAGTGTATCAGTTTGAACATTAAATATCTTGTCTTTGTAGTGTATTCAATTAAATATAGGTTGAACATGATTTGAAAATCATTATATTCTGTTTTTATCTATGTTTAACACAACGTCCCAACTTCATTGGAATTGGGGTTGTACATGTGAGCGCTTACTGATCTTATAATGTGCGGTGTACTGGAGTTGAGCAACACAGCACATTGCACACATAACATATCCCCCGCTGACCACCACAAACCTCCTTTAAAAACTCTTAAATCCGGTCACTCGTATCTCAAGGCAAGACTGCATGTTTGTTATTGCCTCTCTCCTTCATTTTCAAGGGATTATTACGCTCTGCCACAGCCAAACCGCTAATAATGATTGCTATAGCTCATCTGGGGCCTCACGTACAAAGACATGCGTGGATTTCCCACTGAAACATGGCGTACGCTCAAATCCAGAAAACGTCATATGCACAAAAATATTCAGATGTATGAAACTCTGCGTACTCATGAATCCAAGCACATTTCCTTCGTACATTCCAATCAATGTGGAAATGAGCGCACGTTGGCGTAGCCGACTCCTCCCTGTCCACGCCCACATTTGAATATGCAAATCATATTTAAATGAACCCTGCACCTGAGATGCCGATCTCTGCATGATCAGAAAACAAGGAAAATGAGCAAGATAATGACGAAAAATAATTGTCCTGAATGTGAAGTTGCTCAATGAAGTAGAGGTGCGCAAGAAAATCCTCTTTGGCACGCTGTCCTACGGCATTAACAACACGCGAAAGAGGAGCGAATGGGACAGCGCGTGTGCGGCTGTCAATGCTGTGGAGACAGAATAGCGCTCACACGCTGAACTAAAAAAGAAGTGGTCAGACATTAAGGTGGATGTGAAGCGAAGGACAGCTCCCAACCGCAAAAGTGGGGTCGAAACAGGCGGAAGAACCAGCGCGGAGGGCCTCACCCCGTTCGAGGAGAGAATCGCTGCGATCATGGGTGACGCTGCTCTCTCAGGGGTGATTTCCAGGACATGTGGCTGACTCTCATCACCCCACGAGGTTAATACCTTGTATTTTTATAACTCATAAAAAATGTGTTTTCAAACAGTAAACTACACTCAGCCCTGTGAGATAAAGGTTCATGCGTAAATGCTCCATGTGTGGTATTTGTAATAAATCTTTTGAATCCAAATAGAAGCACGTCAGCATATCAAAGAGGATATCAAAATCTTTGACTCCTTTTTGATCACTCAATTTATTATTTTAATACACAGAAGTGGACATGCACACTGAAAAAAGAACATTTTTTGGCGTGAGGCACTGCACATTTCCACCGTCATTTTACTCTTGATACATATGAACTTTGCCGTGGAAAAGAACGGACGCCACGTTTTTGTGCGTACGTACCTTTTGTACATGAGGCCCCTGGTGACTAAAATATGATTTAGGATCATTGAGGTAGCTAAGGTCAAATGTCATTTCAATTTCTTTTTTTCTTTTTTGGGGTGGTAATTCCTAGGGGTTCAGATAGCTCTTTAACTGCTCCAATGAATCCCATAAAAATGGCATGCAAATTTCCCCAAAAGAGAAAAAAAGGATATGATCTCTCTGCTCGTTATAAAATGACTGACTGTGACACTGCCCTTCAGTTTCCGTCTAACAGGGCTGGTCAGAATGGGAAGTTTCACTTTGGGCGCAAAGGTAAAGAATTCATTACGGGAGCCACATTAGACCTCTGGTTTTGAATTCGCAGGCAACTTTGGACGCCTGGAATCCAGGGTCAAAAAGGTCATTACTTCCAAAGATACCTGTTGTGCATATGTTACAGAATACATATGCTTTTTTTAAAGCATACTTTTGTCTATAGAACGGAGACAACAATGCTGAGAGACAAGATCGCTTGAGAAGTGCTTGTCAGGAGTCAGGAAGCATTCAACGAATGACACGACACACATCCAAAGGCATGCGGCCGGAGACAACAGATCCACTCATCTTAATCTGCCATCAAAGTAGAGATTAACGATTGTCAGCACTTTAAATCATATTTGTTTTCTCCTATCCTTACGTTTCAAGCAACCGGGGGGAATTTGCCATTCATGACATTCTTGTACCCTTTATATGGCTGAGTTTGGAACTTATTCCACTTACTTACACTTTCATCAGGCCACTTATAGTCTTGACCTTCCTCAGCTCGTGCCTTTTCTGTGGCGTAAACATTGTGAATGCACACCAAAGTCTGTGATGCATACAATCTGTTGGCCATGTAAAAATGTCACAATGTTTGACTCATTAATGGCTAAAAAAAAAAATTAAAATCATGTCAGTCTTACTTCTGATGCACTCTCTCATTTGGCAACAATCAACAAATCTTTTCGCCTAAACAAAAACATTTTTTCTTCCTCTGTCTTGTGCTTTGCAAAAAAGGGACACAAAAATGGCATATCTTGATGTGTAAAAATGAAAAGTTGAAGTGTGAAGTAAGTCTGCATCTGTATATTTACTTTCTTCAAAATACACAAAAGCTTAAGAGTGAGAGTTAATGAAGCTTACTCATAAGGATAACACTGAAACCTCTAACTCAATATGAAATCTCTGTTTGAGAGCAGCTTGTTTCCCAAGAGAACAGAAAAGCTTGAGCGTGAGAAATGCATTAGTGCTGCAAATGAGCTGCTCTTCATGACACTTCAGCTTAACACTGTTGTTTGAACTTTTCATGCAAACACGCAGGTCAACTCATCAACTACACTCAAACACATTCTGCAGCACACCAGCTCAGAGGTCCACTTTTGCCACACTACGCACTGGTGTCATTCATGGTCAGTAGCTTTCGGAAGACTATTTTGGAGGTAAGACTGCAGAAGGAATGGAACCAAGTGTGACTTCCTTTCAGTCCTCCCATGAAAAATGTGCCCCTTCCTTTTGGGGATTTGAAAAAGCTCTTCTTGTGTTTGTATTAGACTATCACTTCACAAAAACTTTATATTGGGTTTCTTGCAGACTGAAACCAATCTGCACAGCAGGAATCCTCACCCAAAGCAACCAACTGACTATCTACTTCTCCCAAACAGCTCAGGATTCATCCGCTTTTGCCGCCATTTCTACACTGTTAAGGCAAGTGTGCATCCCTATAGGAGAAGCTAATTTAGTATTTGACAGTAGACCTTTACTGAAAATGCATGCACAAATAAAACAGTGCAAGAACCAGGACTGGAGTTCAACAAGACAGCTGCATGAATTAATTACTTGTATCCATCCATCCATCCATTTTCTGAGCCGCTTCTCCTCACTAGGGTCGCTGGCCTGCTGGAGCTATCATCGGGCAGGAGGCGGGGTACACCCTGAACTGGTTGCCAGCCAATCGCAGGGCACATACAAACAAACAACCGTTCACACTCACATTCACACCTACGGGCATTCAATTAACCTACCATGCATGTTTCTGGGAAGTGGGAGGAAACCGGAGTGCCCGGAGAAAACCCACGCATGCACGGGGAGAACATGCAAACTCCACACAGGCGGGGCCGGAGATTGAACCCCAGTCCTCAGAACTGTGAGGCTGACGCTCTAACCAGTCGGCCACCGTGCCGCCTGAATTACATTTATTCCCATTCAATTTCTTCAGTCACCAGTCTGCTCAATGCATTTAATTGTATGAAGGTAAATAATTTTGTTCACGTACTTTAGACCCTAATTCTAAGAGTAAACATAGGCAATCTACAGTAGATGGAGTAAATGCCTTAAAACCTGAACTCCATTCTTTGCAGATGACTGATTGACGATAAGAGCATCATCTGTGGATTGTCCTGGAATGTTAAGGAAATATTTTAATTTTGGCACATATTTAACCTTGTGTTTGCACGGAAATTATGGGTTGAAAAGCATGAGTGAGCATAAAAAGATTTAGACTGAGGGTGGTGAAAAGTGGCCGAAGGAGACCTAGTGTAAGGTACATGGGTTAAATGGGGCTGGCAGCCAAATGACTGCGCATGATCCGTCTGTGTGTGCGTTTGGTCGCATCAGCGCAAACGGCCTGTGTGGCTGCCACAGCAGAGGAAATGTGTGACTGTCATTTGGATGGCCGAGACATGCAACGACCTGATCCTTGCAATGCTACCCTCTCAGATATGTCTGCGGAGATGCTAAACAGCACACCAAGGAAAATATTGAATTCCCATGGAAAATCATCCCTCCTTTGAAACTCAAAAAACACAAAATGGACAACAATAAGTGTGGGTTACGTTGCACTCATATGACCTCTAGTTTAATATCACTCGGAAGATGCAAAAATTAAAAAGAAATAATCCCAAATTAGGCCAGTTTGATTCACTAGTCAACTGTTATTTTATGTTTCTGATCCCACAGTTACTATAAGATGCTACCATGAAAAACTGGTAAAACACTGCCCAACAGTAAAGTATAAGAAATACAAACCAAATTGTGAGCTCCCATTGCGATGAAGCTTGGCTGGAATTGCTGGTAAGAGGAGAAAACGATTAGGTTGTCTTTGGTTGGAAAGATGGTTTGAGCATTTCAAGCACCACTCCATTCAAATAGAGGCTTTTTGTGTGTTGTAAAAAGTCTGCTTATCACACACTGATAGAGGTGTTCCATAATTACTGGTAGCTGTGTTAACATATGTTTGCATTCATTTATTACAATAATCATAGTCATAGTCATAATTTGCAAAAATTACCATGTATGCACAGTGTCATCCTTCCATAATTTGGCCACTGAAGGATTGTGTACGACTTGATTTGCCCTGCAAAAAACGTCTTTAGGGGATATATATATAACTGTGAAAGGTCAATGACCTGACCATTTTTTAGAAGCTGTGTCATCAGTTCCTTGAGGCTTGCTCAATAGTGTAAAGAGTTTATCAGAGTGCATACTAATGTCCATCATCACTAAGCATGGACTGTTGGGGTGGCCATATTGCATCCTGGGAATCTGAGAAAAAAAGTGGGAAATTGGAAGGTGGAAAAAGAATGGTTCACTTTCACTTGAGGTGCAGGTGAAATGTTTGTAGCTTTTGTTTTTATTTTAATTTAACTTTTATTTAGCCAGGAAAACCTCCTTGCCTATACTGCAGACAATAACACTGCTACATTCATTCTTTTTTTCCCCTTTCCCCAATAGTAAGTGCCTGTGGTTTCAGAAGTGCAGCCGACACCAGCAACAATTTTACATCTGGTACAATGAACATAATTTTGTACTATAGTGGTACCTTGACTTGCCAGTTTAATTCATTCTGTGACCAAGATCATAACTCAGTTTTACGTACATCAAATAAATGGTCCCGTTGAAATGAATTTAAACACCATTAATCTGTTCCAGCCCCACAAAAACCAACACCATTTATGGTCACATGTTTTTAATAAGGGTCACTGATGGTTCGCAACTGGCCTGTTCTGGTTGTCTTAGAAGATGTTTCCCCTCTCATCCGAGCAAGCTTCAGTTCATGCAACAATGCTTAAGGCTTCCTTATACTCGCGCGGACGGCAATCGCGCTGACGTCACTGCGGCGATCCCGCGCGCAGTTTGCCGTTATACTCGAGCGCAACCCACGTGCGTTGTTTTTAAAATGTGCTGCAGTTCTCCTCCAAGTCGGGGGTGTCGCTATGGCTGTTGTTGGCAAGGACACCACAGCGTGCAGTTTCCTCAGCATTTTATGGCCATTTGCGGCAGTCGTTTTACTTTCCTTTCCGGAACAAGGAACAAAGCAACAACAATGGCGACCGTAGAACAGTGTCTGCTAGAACAAATGGACCGAGATGACCACATGATAAGTTTAATTATACTGCAAAATTGATCAAGAAGGTGGCGGCGTCGGTGGTATGTGGAACCAAGGGGAAAGCTGAGTACGTCATCACAGCATGTGACTAAAATGGACCAATCACAAGAGATACTCTCCGCGGCATTCTGCGTGCGGTGACAATTTGTGCCGTGTTCGCGTCAAGTGACACATAGGGGCCGAACGGCCCTTTGCGTCGGTCACGTGATGCAATGCGGGCGCTGTCGGCCGCGTGAGCACGGGAGTATAAAGAGGCCTTTAGTTAGGACTCATTAGCCTGAGTTGGTGTGGAAAAACTCAACTATTGATGCTCTGGGTTGGAGGCACACACCAAAACCCCATATGATATCATTCTTTTGGAATGCTAAAAAGAGAGTCATTAGGCTGCCTGGCAGAGTGGCCATTGTCTGTCCACAAAGGTCGTTAGGTGAAAACTCCCTCATTAATATTCCGTTTAGTTATAAAGTGGTAGTGGAGCTGCCTAATCGCTAAGAAGGCTGTGTTTTGTTATTTGTTGGAGGCAGAATTATTGCGTTTCTTGGGAATGGAAGAAAAGACGGCATTGTAAGTGGAAAAGGATTTTCAACACAACACTCCGGTACACTTGAAACCTGGTAACACCCTAAGACAAAGGGTTAGGGTACGCCAAAAAAGCAATCTGGCGTATGTGGTCAAGTGCAATACACACATTGGGGAGACCAAGCAATCACTGAGCAGACACATATCACAACACAGATGGGCAAATTCCTCAGGTCAACTCAGCTGTCTACCTGCACCTATAAGAGAAACAGCAGTCTTTTGAGGATAAAATAGTGCATATTGTGGACAGGAAAGACATGATTTGCAAGAGTGAGAGAGGCTCTCTACATAAAGGTGGAAAGACTATCCGTTAACAGAGGAGGTGGCTTATGACACCACATATCTCCCACTTACAAAGCCAACCTGTCGTCGTCAGAAAGATATCAGCGCCTCCAGACTTTTTTTCACCTGTGAGTAGCTTTTCTGCTTTAAAAATGCTGCTAGCAGCTTAGAGATGTTTTGAAAGCGCAGAGCTCCTACTATTATAACAATTGCAGTCATTGTAATGGCACAATTGTGAGTTAAATATTGAATACTTTGTTTTTATTTGCTTCTATGTCAGTCCTCAAATATGTTAAAGGGACTTGCGCCGTCCGTGTCGTAAGTAGGGTTGCCACCCTTTGCGTAAAATACGGAACTGTCCCTTATTTGTCCATTAAATGTTACGTAACATATTTGTTCAATATGGGAGGCGATTTGTTCCATATTTTCATTTTCATTAATGTCCAATACAAATGTCCGTCACACACTAATCTGACAATTATGAGCAAAATAAAACACAGGAAATACTCAGGGCAACAACATTGTCATTGCAAGATACACCCGCTCTGGTCGTATGTACTTGGCAGCAGAGTCGAGGACGAGAGCTTGCTGCCTGGGACGAGCCCTCCTCTCTCGAGGCTCTCATAGCACTCGCCATCCACCTGGATAACAGTCTACGAGAGAGAGCATCAGAGAGGGGCGTTCGAGCGTGCAAGATCCCTCCCACCGTGAGCACCGTGCTGTCAGCATCTCACCCGCCTTCTGCAACACCTACTGCTCCTTCGTCACCACCCACTTCACCTGATGAACGTCCCTGCTTGAATTCTAGGTTCCGCTCACAACACACCCATAGTTGCCCTGACAATAATTTTATTCACAAAGGACTGGCACATCAGCTCCAACTCCCACTCCAACCACTTCCGTCTCCCAACAAAGTCACCCCTGTCACCCAACAAACATTCCGCTAATTTGCGGAAATCACCGCGAGAACATTTCTCTATTCGTTATCCTTCCCCTGAGACCCCATTAGTGCTCAGAATTCCCTGGCTTAAACAACATAACCCCGCCATAGACTGGACGCGCTTATCCATCACTGGATGGAGCCCTCACTGCCATTCACAGTGCCTGCTCTCTGCTATCCTGCCCTCTGAAAACCCACCACCATCTGCCATACCAATTGACCTTTCCCGAGTCCCCAATGAATATCACGATCTCGAATAATAAAGACCTGGTCTCTCGCTCCCCCGAAGAACACCGCAGTCATGTACGCCAAGTCCTCCACCGCCTCCTTGAAAACCGCCTGTATGTCAAACCCGAAAAATGAGAATTCCACCTCTCTGCCCTACATTTTTTAGGCTACATAATTGCAAAAAGACGGCTCCAACCAGACCCCGCCAAGATCCAAGCAATCATTGACTGGCCCACTACCACCACCGGGAAAGTACTACGTTTCCTCGGATTCGCCAACTTCTACCGCCGCTTCATCAGCAACTACAGCAAGGTCACACTTCCCCTCACCAGCCTTACATCCACTAGCTCCCCCTTTCAGTGGACCCCGGCAGCATCCCAAGCTTTCAACCAACTCAAAAGACTTTTCACCAGTGCTCCCATCCTACATCACCACAAACCCTCCCTCCAATTCGTGGTGGTTGACACCTTGGACACTGGGGCGTCCCAGAAACGTTATCCCTGTGCCTTTTTCTTCCATCGCCTGTCCCCTGCCAAGAGGAATTAAGACGTTGGCAACCGAGAGCTTCTAGCTATTATATGGGCAAGAGTGGAGGCACTGGATGGAGGGGACTGAAGTACCGTTTATCATCTGGAGTCTATTACCTCCGTTCCGCCAAACGCCTAAACCCCCAACAAGCTCGCTGGGCCCTCTTCGTAAACCGATTCAATTTCAACCTCTCCTTCTGACCTGGATCCCGCAACAGTAAACCTGACGCCCTTTCCCGCATGTTCTTACCCCCTCCAGCCCTGCAGAACATGAAACTATCCTCCCTTCTTCCTGCTTCGTTGGTGCAGCCACGTGGACCTCCGAACCGTCTTTTTGTACCCGATTCAGCACGCGCTGACATCCTTCAGTGGGCCCCTCACTCCAAGCTCACGTGTCATCCCGGCATCACCCGCACTATCCAATTCTTTCAGCAACATTTCTGGTGGCCAAGCCTGGTCAAAGACACCCAGGAATTCATCCAAGCCTGCTCTGTCTGCGCCCGACGGAAGGCTTCACACCTGCCTCTAGCTGGTCTGCTGCGCCCCTTACCCATCCTGAGCCGCCCTTGGTCCCACATCGCTTTGGACTTCATCACCGGCGTGCCCCCTTCTGAAGGTAACACTATCATTTTCACTATTGTCGATCAATTACATACCCCTTTCCAAGCTACCCTCTGCTTTTGAAACTGCTAACATTTTGCGTTTATCATGTCTTCAAACTCCATGGTATTCCCATCGACATCGTCTCGGACCGGGGTCCCCAGTTCTCTTCCTTGGTTTGGAAAGAATTCTGTAAAGCGGTGGGCGCAGCAGCCCGCTTCTCTTCAGGGTACCATCCACAGACCAACGGCCAGGCGGAGCGGGCAAATCAATCCTTGGAATCAGCCCTTCACTGCGTTGCCGCACGCAACCCTACCTCCTGGAGCAGATTCCTTCCTTGGATTGAGTACGCCCACAATTCCCTCAACAGCTCCGCCACTGGTATGTCTCCCTTCATGGCCTACTACGGTTTTCAACCCCCGTTATTTAAGGAACAGGAGCATGGCGTGGCGGTTCCCACGGTGAGAGATCATATGAAGAGGGTCCAGCGACTTCGAGGGTCGCCCGAAGTCAGCTTGGATAGGCTCCAGCGACCCACGACTCTAACCAGGATAATCCATCCATCCATTTTCTGAGCCGCTTCTCCTCACTAGGGTCGCAGGCGTGCTGGAGCCTATCCCAGCTATCATCGGACAGGAGGCGGGGTACACTCTGAACTGGTTGCCAGCCAATCGCAGGGCACATACAAACAAACAACCATTCGCACTCACATTCACACCTACGGGCAATTTAGAGTTGTCAATTAACCTACCATGCATGTTTTTGGGATGTGGGAGGAAACCAGAGTGCCCGGAGAAAACCCACGCAGTCATGGGGAGAACATGCAAACTCCACACAGGTGGGGATTGAACCCCGCACCTCAGAACTGTGAGGTAGACACTCTAACCAGTCGACCACCGTGCCGCCTCTAACCAGGATAAGAATGGATAAATACAATTAAATTGAGTTGAATTGAACAGTCAAATAACTGTAAAGCAAGGTTTTGATATAGATCTGCTTTCTTAACTAGGCTGAGTTGACTTTAGGAAAACCCCAAAGCACCAACCATTATTGCAGTCAGTCAAGAGACAATTTAAGTTTTATTCTATTTTTCTCAACCCTTCATTATTCCACAATTTATGGTTTAAAATAAACAACTAAGTTAATCTTGAAGGGGTTATTTATTCTTCCTGGCATAGAAAGACAATTAAGCTTGGGCTGGATGGCGATATAAGAGAGCTTGCCTGTCGCCTCCTCACATGTCTTGGCACCATTCCAAACAAATTGAGTTTACTTAACCACTAAAAAGGCTTTGCTTCTATGAGGAGTTATAATGTGAATTTAGTTCTATCATAGTCAGGTGAAAAGGAAGCTACAGTATATACAGGGTGTCCCAAAAGTCACTGTACACTTCCTTTTTTCTATTTCGGTATTGTTTGGACAGATGTGAGGCCATCATCATATGATAGCTTAGGCTTTGTAGTTTTTGTAAGCATATTGCCCATGCTCATCAATTGACATTGGAACAGCATTGCCAAATTGCCACCTTTCAAGGAGATTTTCTGTTGCTGACTGTTGTTAAGCCAGCAACAGTTTGAGAAACTTTAGGGCTGTCACACTGCTCCAATACTTAACAGCACTTAAAAACAATTTACACCAGTGGTTCTCAACTGGGCGGCACGGTAGAGCGTCAGCCTCACAGTTCTGAGGACCGGGGTTCAATCCCCGGCCCCGCCTGTGTGGAGTTTGCTTGTTCTCCCTGTGCCTGTGTGGGTTTTATCCGGGCACTCCTGTTTTCTCCCACATCCCAAAAACATGCATTAATTGGAGACTCTAAAATTCCCCGTGGGTGTGACTGTGAGTGCGAATGGTTGTTTATTTGTATGTGCCCTGCGACTGGCTGGCAACCAGTTCAGGGTGTACCCCGCCTCCTCCACGATGATAGCTGGGATAGGATCCAGCACGCCTGTGACCCGAGTGAGGAGAAGCGGCTCAGAAAATGGATGAATGGATGGTTCTCAACTGGTGTCACCCTGGGAACCTGCATTTTCCTATTGTTGCAAAGTCACAACCCACTTTCGTATAAGTTAAGAAATTTTTTCTTAAGTAGCCTCTGAAAACATACATACAGTATATTGCATTTTTAAATGCTGTTTCAAATGGATTTGCTCTACTGCCAAAGGCATCTTGCTTGCCATGATGTCCACCAGCCAAAGGCTGAGCTGCACTGTATTTGTTTACAGAATAAACTAGTGGCTAGAACAAGAAAGTAACATTTCTTGTTACTTTCCTACTATGTTCCCAGTCGGATATTAGTTCTGGAAAAGGCTTCAAGTAGAAGATTATGATCCTCAACCACCAGAAGTTGGTACTGATAAAGTTTTATTGCTCTCCAAAACATTCGTTGAATCAAGCTTTTGTGGATGCTAAGTTCCAATGTAGCCCTCCGGATAGAATTTCCCTGACTATGTGCAAGCACCTGCTCTAAGAGTTTGGTGTTTTCATCAGTGGTGGTAGTAGCAAGGCCTTTTGCTGCGTGGTTTGTCAAGAACAGATCCTTTTTGGAGAAACTTGCCATGGATAGCCTAACTTGTACAACGCCTTTAAGCAGAGTGATGTCCGTAAAGCTTCTCAAACTGTCGCTTAATTGCAGTCCGGGACAGAAAAGCTTCTTGTCAGGTAACAGTTTTACAATGGTGCTCCAAAGTCAGTTGGTGAGCCATGCGCAAGGGAATTATGTGCTGACAAAAATTGTAGAGACTATGCTATAAATGCTGATGGTGTCACATCTGTCTGAATGATACTTGAAACTAAATATAGAAAATGAAGTGGAGTTTGACTTTTGGAACACACTGTATTGGTGTGGCATTAAGCACAGAGAAGGATCGTGCAAAAGCACAGGAGCAAGTAGTCATTATTTTCATGAACATGCATGCACATGAAATTTGTTCTCTGCATTTAACCCATCACAGTGAACACACACACATGTTAGTGGAACACACTGGAGCAGGGGGCAGCTGAAGCACCCGGGGAGCATTTCGGGGTATTAGTGTCTTGCTCAAGGACACCACAGCCGCAGTTCAATACTGTAGTGTGTTTCAGGTGGTCTTTTTATTGTATATATTTTGACACCCAAAGTACTGGTAACTTATTAGTGTGCCATACAGGAAATGGGAAGACAAGACAAAAATCATTAAAAACTGGGAACTGGCCTTGAATGTAGCTTTTGAGACATTTCCACTCAACGGTATGGTATACAAATTGTTTTGCCTAAGGTCACTACTTGGATTTCAATACTATTCATACTTTTTTGTTAAATTTTTGTTTGGTGGTGTGCCATGACATTTTTAAATTTTTCTAATGTAAAACTGGTGCCTTGGCTCAATAAAGGTTGGTAAACTTTCACGTGAAGAAAACGACGACGAAGAAGAAGAAGGTTTTTCAAGTGCCATCGCTTTTTTTTTTCTTTTGTGTTGTACGCACAAATTAAGGTATGAGAAAGCTTCAGATAGCCTGCCACTCTGCGAAGTAAAACAAAAATAAAGGAAGCATTTAAGACTCAGTTCTCTAACTCAACTCTTCACAAACAAACCGTTTTTTAAAAAAAAATTTCAGATCAATCATTGGTTGTTGTTCACAAACTGTGCTTCAGTTCAGAAACAGTCACTGCATTGAAGCGGGACGGTCAGTTGCACTTTCTCACATAAAGTAGTCTCTCTCTCTTTCAGCAGGGGACCTGTGACACTCTTGAGGTGGTCCAGCATGAGACGTTCAAAGGACTTCATGACCACATATGTCAAAGCGACAGCCCTGTAGTCATTCAGACCCGAGATTGCAGGTTTCTTGGGGACTGGAATGATGGTGGAGCGTTTGAAACAGGATGGAACTTCGCACATTTCCAGAGATCTATTGAAGATCTGAGTGAAGACTGGAGCGAGCTGGTCCGTGCAGACTTTGAGGCAGGATGGGGACACATGGTCAATCTTTTGTTGTTTGAAGATGCGTCTCACATCCTGTTCATGGATGGTTAACGCAGAAGTCAGAGGTGTGATTGTGGTTGCGGGTGCGGCCGGGTGGGTGTGTGGTGTGAAAGTGTCCTTTTCAAATCTGCAGTAGAAGGTATTCAAGTCGTTGGCTAGTGTGCTATTGTTCTCAGCTTGGGGGGATCGTCGCTTGTAATTAGTCAGCGATTGGAATGCATGCCAGACTGATTTAGAGTCGTTTGCGCTAAACTGATTTTCCAACTTTGCTGCATAGTTCCTCTTTGCAATGTTAATTTCTTTAGTCAGCTGGTTTCTAGCTCGATTTTTGGAACTTAACCCCTAGGAAAGACCCCTTCCCGCCGCCTGAGCTGCAGTTGTTGTTGTTGTGGGGACTTGAATCCAAACAGGACCTCAGAGAGACGTCTTGGCTAGTACTATCCCCTCAGCTGGGTGGGAGACTTGTGCATCGAAGGCAGGAGTCACTTGACCGAATAGTTGCTGCCAGAGAGAGATGCATTTCTGAAGCCAGTATGTGATGATCTGTGGCTCTTTTCAACATATAGGGCAAATAAATTCAATGGAGTTGAAGATCGATAAAGAGTTTGATAAGGTGTTGGTACGCCTGGAGGAAGAGGGAGTGGCCTGATCGGAGGCATGCCAGCATGACTGCATCTTTGCAGCTATGGTAGTTCCTTCAGACCTTAGCAGCCAGTTGGTGCAATGGGGGCGGGGTCAGCAAAGACGTGTCAAAGAATTCAAAGGGTTGCTGGATGACAGAGGTTGGTGGCGGCCTTGGCGGCTCCTTTGGCTCATTCGTTACTGAGGATGCCGCTATGCTGAGGGTCCAGAGGATACTTGTTCGAATATGGAGGTGACTAAGAAGGGATCTACTCTCCTGTGTGTCAGAGTTGTTGTTGGAAAAGGCAATCAGTAGGAAGCAGCTATCAGTGCAAATGGAGGTCATGAGGTTTGTTGTCAAGGAGCCTTCAGAGAACAAGGCGTAGGGCTGTATTCTCTTCTGAACAGGAAGAGGCAAAGGGGGCCCCTTTATATTGCTGGGAGGAGTCTGGAGCTGCGGCACGGGCAGCTCGACGGGAGACTCAGCGTTCTCACTGTTGGTTTTTGGAGGAGGCTGGAATGTATTAATGGCATTTTGATTAACTTCAGTGGGGAAAATGGATTTTACATAGGATTAAATTGAGTTACGAGCTTAGTCATTGAACAAATCAAACTCATAAATCAAGGTACTGCTCTATATGAATGTATATTTCACTTTTAGTAAATAGTTCCTAAAAGGTAATTTCCCCTTGTTTTCTGAAAGTGTTGAGAGGGCTGTTAATCCTGACTCCAGGCCCTTCACGGCAAATCCATTTCAAAACACAAAAATCAGAAATTAGAAAAAAAACACACCTTGCAAAGAAAAAATATTGTTATGGATTTAGCACCACACCAGTGTAGTTCAATGTAATTTGATCATGATGAACTGGTATTGTGATTGCCAGCGAAGTGTTTTCTTTCTTTTTTTTTTCCCCACATATGAATGGCATTGTTGCAATAATTGTCACTGGATATGCAGGCTTTGTGTCAAGTGCAATTTGCTCTGCTTAGGGGGACAAACACTTTCTCCGTTCTCTGTCACAGTAGCATCTAATTGGCCCACTGCTGTGTCTGCGCACATGCATGCAGGCATGTGTGTCACAGACTGTCAAACCTTCAGAATGACACCCAAATTCCCAGTGTGGAGCATCCCTGCGCTGTACTGAAGACCTTCTGTCATCTTAGAGATGCTAGGAACTTGCTCAGAACCTGCAATCTGGCTCATAAGAATCAAGCTTGGGATTTTCAGGAGGGATGTGCTGTACCTGATTGCAGCAGAACAGTGCAGAAATTGCAGCAGGGAGCAATATTCAGGCACAGGGAATGTGGGTTCTAATGCCGAACGAGGCAGTTCATATCCAGCTTGTAACTTTAATTTAAGGCGTCTTTTGAGGAGGAATATTGTACACAGGCATCACTTCCTCGTAAACAGGCTTGCATGAGCACTTGTACCCGACACAGCAGATAAGAAAGCAAGAGTCAAACACAAATAGCCCATTAAGCCACAACCGAGGAAAATACTTCAGCACATTAGGTCCCCAAAGAGGCTGCCATAAATCCACACACTCTGGATGTATTATACACAAAATCACAGCTGTACGACAGCGGTTTGAATCATAGGACAGCACACCTCGTTTCCTAATACCCCTCATTTCCAACTTAAAAGAAATTTGTAGTTGAGCGTGTTTCTGCAAAGAATGGTAGTTAAGCTAGTACCTAAGGTAGGTTGTGCTCATATTGTGGGAAATCACACCCGAGTCCCAACTCCAAATATTCATTTAAAATACACACACACATATATGTGTGTGTGTGTGTGTGTGTGTGTAAATATTAAACATAAAATTAGCGTAACTTCACGCCTCACTGCTTTTGAGTTGCCGCTAACCTTGGTGTTAATGTGAATGAGTGTTCCACAAGGACAGCCAAGGATTAAGATCATCCTGAATAACTGACTGTGAATGTGAATTATCACAATACTATCCTAAAATTTTACTGTGCTGGTAAGCACATAGGGTAATAATTTCAACAGTGAGGGTCAGTGCTACTGCATTGACTTTGTTAGGACAGTGCAAAATTTAATTCAGGAAAGTGTCAATGTTATGATGGCAGCTGCTGTTTGGTATGGAGGGTGACAGAGTTTGAGTTACAATCTTCTTTAATAGCTCTGATTTATATTATGATATTGCAAGGGCAAGAGATATGAGCTGTTCTTTGTATTATATCAATCTGAGCGAGAACAGGCTATCTGCTAAGTTAGGGACTCTAAGTAAAGCAGAGGGCTGTTACAGTTCTACAATGAATCACAAATAAGTATGATTCTTTAGTCAATGTATGGCGATGGATAAAACCTCCCACGTCAAGACTGCGTCTTTAAACATTGTTTGCTTATCTACTTGATGGGCTGCATTTATTGATCATGTTCATTTCTGATACATAACTTCAGATATTTCAAAAATCTGGTCAACAAACTGTTGATCAGTGATAGAGCGATGATTGCAGACCAAAAACAATATTTTCTAAAGGGATGAGGTCAACAGTGGATACCGTATGCCTTGCGCAACTGTTCTGGACAATTGATCTGAGAAATGACAACAACAGCTATTCTTCAGGCATGGAGCTTGATTAGAAATGTTTTAAGTCTTATCAGCTGCAGTCATATAGGCAGCCCCTTATGGTTCACAGCGTAATCATCTTGCCCTGCACGGAAAGCCTCTGCAGTGCTTCTGACAGAGTGAAGTAAGGAGAAAATAAACCCTCCATAAATGACTTGACTGAACTTGTCAAATGGAATAATGTATTCATGAATGTCCACGGAGAACTAAATATAATATTTCATCATTTCTGATTGATTTCTACACTCAATCACCTGCTGGATTTCATGCTGCACTCTCCTTTATTTTTGACTGCATACATGGAGGCAGCAAGACTTTCAATTCGCTAATGTAGGAATGATTTACACAATGTTTAATGCTATGTCAATCATCTGTGATATAGTGTTGAGAGTAGGTGGGAGGAGGTTGATGGAACAATGGAGGAGGAGAGTAGGTGGAAAGCGGAATGAGAGGCATCCGAGATGTATGCAAGGCTGTCGTATGAACAAGATGTGCAACAATAGAAAATCTCTCAAAAGTTGCTTGCGAATGTTGCAAGATGCTGTTGCCGAAATGAGAGAGAAATAAAATGATTTGATGATCATAATGTTGATTAATTACAGCAAATTGTTGCGCCGTCTCCTTTGGTTTCTCCCATCAGGGGTCACCGTAGTGAGTCGTGTTTCTGATTTACACCATTTTTGCAACTCAGTTATTATGCCGCATGGCCTTCCTGAAGCAGTTTATCTGGGTTTAGGCATGTCACTGGAG
This sequence comes from Phyllopteryx taeniolatus, assembly GCF_024500385.1. Taxonomy (NCBI): domain Eukaryota; kingdom Metazoa; phylum Chordata; class Actinopteri; order Syngnathiformes; family Syngnathidae; genus Phyllopteryx; species Phyllopteryx taeniolatus. The sequence goes on along the minus strand of NC_084502.1, from coordinate 46,020,682 downwards.
CTCTCCAGTGGCTGAGACACACACATAAATGAGTTTAAGTGTATCCGCAAAGGTTTTATACCGTTTCTACGATACGTCTACACGGTACCGGTGTATTGGCAGTGCAAATACAATCATTTTTAATACTGGATCCCAGATTTAATAAATTTAAAAACGCTGCCTTTGCGTTTCCGTGTGCACAACACACACAGTACTTTTCTTTCCCAAGACGATGATGCGGTAGTCCAAGTTCTCGGGTGATCGTACGGTTACACCGCCAACAACAATAACAAAGGGGGCTCCCCCTGTCAGATGGTCTTTACCTTGGCCATCTTGTAAATCCACAAAAATGTCTCCTTATTAATCTCTATGTTTTGGTGACTTCCTGTGGCGGTGTTACAGCACTTCTTCAGGGCTGGTATACATACTACAGCATTACAGAGTTTGTGTGGACACAGATTTCATGAAACAATTCTTTGTTAGCGGCACAGTGGGTGACTGGTTAGAGTGTCAGCCTCACAGTTCTGAGGAGCTGGGTTCAATCCCCGCCCCCACCTGTGTGGAGTTTGCATGTTCTCCCCGTTCCTGTGTGGGTTTTCTCCGGGCACTCCGGTTTCCTCCCACGTCCCAAAAACATGCATGGTAGTTTAATTGACAACTCTAAATTACCCGTAGGTGTGAATGTGAGTGTGAATGGTTGTTTGTTTGTATGTGCCCTGCGATTGCCTAGCAACCAGTTCAGGGTGTACCCCACCTCCTTCCCGATGATTGCTGGGATAGGCGCCAGCACGCCCGCGACCCTAGTGAGGAGAAGCGGCTCAGAAAATGGATGGATGGATGGAATTCTTTGTTAATGGAAAAAAATTTTAAAAAATGAAAAATAAATAGATTGGCTCTGTTTCTGTGTGGATATGGCCTGAGTTTTGGGGGCTTTGTCCAGAAATTGATCCCATGCTTTTTTTCTCTCACCAAAATCTCACCATTATGTTTCTGTAGAAATAAGTTGCCGCCTATTTCAGAGATGTTAAATGTTAATTGTTAAGACTGAGACAAGTAATAGCTCACCTGTCTTAAATGAATGACACATGTAGCTTATATATAGCTTATATTTAGCTTTAGCACATTTAGAGTTTTAATCTGTTCAACTATGTTGCTACTAGCAAAACATGTTCTTAAAAAAGCTTCTTTTTTTTGTGCACACCACCTTATGATGGGAAAGTATGTCTCTCAGTATTCACACGACAAAAATTTTAAAAGTAAAAAGATGGGAAATGATGCAGACACCCATAGGTTAGACTAAAATTAGAAGTGCCCCCCCCCCCCCCCCTCACCTAACAATAAATAGAGCGAGGAGCAAAGAGGGGGGTTTGCTACAGCAAACAGACAGATTCACACTCAACTACTCTTTTTCAGCTGACACACAAGAAATGCTACACTGTAGAACCATATAACAAGATCAGTGGAACGTCATTAAAATCCAGCGGCTGCCAGACAAACCAAGGCCCAACTGACTGCCAGCTGTCATCTTCCCCCAAAGAAATGGGTCTTGTTGAAACCGCTCCTCCTCTGTCAGCACTTCGATAAAAAATTCATCCACCACTCTGGGGTAGGTCGAGTCCTGGTGTGGAATACACTCCCTTGCTTGGACCTTCAATGCGTTATCTGCGACATCGTCAAAAGAGTCACAGAGTCAAGCCATGTCTTTATGAGAGTGGGTAATTTTAAAAACATGGAAATTATACTTTGTATTGCAGTAGGCTTCTGTACTTTATATTTTGCTGTGTAATTAAAGCACAAAATGTGTTTAGGATGCTGAAAATTTAGACTGTGATAAGACTAGATTAGTACTAATAGTAGTAATGGTGGTAGTAACTTGAAAAGTTTAGGAATGCTAAAAAACACCTGTTTGGAACATTCCACAGGTGAACAGATACATTGGAAACAGGTGAGTGTCATTATTGGGTATAAAAGGAGCATCGCCGAAAGACTCAGTTGTTCACAAGCAAGGATGGGGCAGGGTTCACCACTTATACATGTATGGGGCTTTGTTAGTGCCAATGGCACGGGTAACGTGCACACTGTGTATTCACCATTTATGCTGAAAGGTACAAGGTTGTGGAGCAACATATTCTGCCATCCAAGCAATGTCTTTTTCAGGGATGTCCCTGCTTATTTCAGCAAGCCAATGCCAAGCCACATTCTGCACATGTTGAAACAATGTGGCTTCCTAGTAAGAGTGTGAGTACTCCTGTCTCCTATTGAAAATGAGTAGCGTATTCTTCTGCCTTGGGCCTCCTGTGCGGGTGGGGGGTGTTGGGGAAATGGATCTTGGGCATCAGCCTCTGCAGGGATATCCCTTCCTGTTTTGGTTCTTGCAAAGGAAAAAATGTAAACTAATCATAGCCATACTGCAACCTACATAAAAACCACACGGTTATGAGGGGATTTCAGAATCTTTCCGACACTTAAATAGCTTAGCAAGTACATGTCAGTTTGTCTTGTATTAATCTGCTCACCACTATCTGGGTCAAAACAGAAGAGCCTCATCAGAAGAATGCTACTGAACCTTAAGTTTTTCCCCCACACACAGTCTTTAATCTCCTCCTTGCTGAGCCAATTATCCACCATCCCTCTATCCTCTTCTCCTTCACAGTTTTTTTTTTTTTTCAAACAAAACTTAGACATTTGTGATATGGTGCTACATTGGAGCGTCCATGATTTTGCATCATGGGAAGAAAAAATATGCTTCCGCTAAGCCAGGAGTGTGTCATTCAGGATTCCCTTGAAAGTGGCACAATAAGGCCAGGGTCGCAACCATTCATTCATTCATTTTCCGTACCGGTTATCCGCAGGAGAGTTGCTGGAGCCGATCCCAGCTGACTCTGGGTGAGAGGCGGGGTACACCCTAAACTAGTCGCCATCCAATTGCAAGGCACAAATAATAAATTACCATTCGCACTCACATTCACACGTATGGACAATTTAGAGTCTTCAACAGAGCTACCATCCATGTTTTTGCGGTGTGGGAGGAAACCGGAGTACCTGGAGAAAACCCACGCAGGAACGGGAAGAACATGCAAACTCCACACAGCCGAGGCCGGATCTGAACCCGGGTCCTCAGAACTGTGAGGCAGATGTGCTAACCAGTCGGTTACCGTGCCGCCGCTCGCAACCATATATATTCCCAAAATGACAGCTTGTCTAAAACTTGCCAAAGAAGGGATGCTCTTCTAAAACAGTTGCTCATATAGTTAGATAATAAACCCCTTTGGATACAGAGATGTGTCACAACCCTTCTCACCAAGTTTAAATATATTCATGCACAACTGAGGTGCCCCTGAGGAAAATACCAAACTCCCAAATTTCTACTTGTGCACTGGAAAGCTGTCCATTGCTCACTAAGGTTGTGACCCAGCCACTTACCGGACAACACGGCTAGAGTGGGATGGAACAGAACCGAATCGTAAACAAATTACAGTCTGAAACTGACCCTCGCAAACCTACCAAAGATCTCGAACACGCTGACTATAGGCCTGACTATAGTTCACTTAAGTTTGCTTTCTCGTTGCTCGGACTGTTGCTGGATTTGGCTATTCGCTGTAGTTGAATACATAGGTGGGTAGAGTAGCCTAATATTGCACTCAAGTAGGAGTACTCCTACTTTAGAATAATTGGCCTGGTAAAAGTAAAAGTAAAAAGTATTCCTCCAAATCATTATTTGAGTAAGAGTAAGAAAGTACTCAGTGAAAAAACTATTTAATTACTGAGTAAATGGTGAGTAACTTTACTTACCTGGATAAATAAAGTTTAAATAAAATAAAAATAGTAATGAAATAAATCTGGCAGCAAAATTTTTATTTTATTTTAATGGGATTCAATTAAACTGTCAAGCATTTCAGAAAAGCCTTATCATTAAACAAAACATAACCATAAAGAAATGAATGACGTTTGTTGTTCAGTCATCAGTCGTATTTAGAAAAAAACCAACAATACTATACTTATGAGCACAATTGTACACATATGCAGTCATATGTACCCCTGTCATATTGGAAAGTGTAGACTACACCTTTTTCATATCATCGAGGTGGGATACTAGAAAGAAAGTAGACAACTTTTTCATAACCTCTAGGAGGCGGTGGTATATTGGAATGAAGGTGTACAGCTTTTTCATTACCTAGATGTTGGCATACATTTATAAAATGGAAAAGTCTTTTTCATTTTCTCCTATACCTCTATAATGCGCACGATTGACTTTTGACAATTTTTTTGGGGGGGAAAATGTGCATTATACACGAGAAATTACAGTAAATGTATAGTAAAATAAATGTAGCGTGTTGCCGGCAGTAAGTCGGACTTGTTTTTGGTGAGGGTTGGACTCCTCCAAGGCTGCCCTTTGTCACCGATTCTGTTCAGAACTTTTATGGACAGAATTTCTAGACGCAGCCGAGGCGCAGAGAGGTACGGTTTGGTGGCCTCAGAATTGCATCTTTCCTTTTTGCAGATGATGTGGTTCTGTTGGCTTCATCAAGCCGTGATCTCCAACTCTCACTGGAGCAGTTCGCAGCCGAGTGTGAAGCGGCACCTCCTAATCTGAGACCATGGTCGTCAGTCGGAAAAGGGTGCAGTGCCCTCTACGGGTCGGGGATGAGATCCTGCCCCAAGTGGAGGAGTTCAAATATCTTGGGGTCTTGTTCACAAGTGAGCGAAGAATGGAACGGGAGATCGACAGGCGGATCGGTGCAGCGTCTGCAGTGATGCGGCCTTTGTATTGGTCCGTTGTGGTAAAGAAGGAGCTAAGCCGAAAATCGAAGCTCTTAATTTACCGGTCTTTCTACGTTCCTACCCTCACCTATGGTCAGGAGCTGTGCGTCATGACCAAAAGAACAAGATCCCGGATACAAGCGGCCGAAATGAGTTTCCTCCGCAGGGTGTCCCTTAGAGATAGGGTGAGAAGCTCGGTCATCCGGGATTCGTTCAGAGTAGAGCCACGGCTCGTCCACATTGAGAGGAGCCAGATGAGGTGGCATCTGATTCGGATGCCTCCCAGACGTCTCCCTGGTGAGATGTTCCGGGCACGTCCCACCGGAAACGCTGTAGAGACTACGTCTCTCGGCTGCCTTGGGAACGCCTCGGGATCCCCTCGGAAGAGCTGGATGAAGTGGCTGGTGAGAGAGAAGTCTGGGTGTCCCTGCTAAAGCTACTGCCCCCACGACCCGACCTCGGATAAGCGGTAGAAAATGGATGGATGGATGGATGAATGTAGCGTGTTCCTACCCACCTCTGGTTAATTGTAGAAGTAAAATTCGTTATAATGTAACTAGTATGTATAAATGCCAATAACAATTATGTCATGACTTATTCTCAAGTCAAATTAAACTGAACGTAATTGAGGTAGCTGATGTTTAAGTTGAGGCTCTAGCCTAAAAAACATGAGTTTGGGATTGGGTCATTGAATTTTTCCAAATAAAGACAATGACACTGGACAGCTTTAATTATTGCAGTGATCCTTTAGGGAGACATTGTTCAGTTAAGAAAAGTTCCTATTCCCACAAAGAAAATACATTTTAAAACATGTCTATAAGCTCACGAAGAAGAAACCCCAAGTCAGCCTCAAACTTTCCAAACAAAAGGAGTGTTTGTTTTTTTCCCCTGTATGATGGAAAATGCTTTGGGCCAATCTCTGATCCTCCTTATCTCTTCTCTTAGCCTCTGCAACCATGTCTTATCACGTCTTGGATAGTAATTGACTGGAATTACACACAGTGCCAAATGCTGAGCCTACGTCATTAGCACCAAGTGGTTTGTCCGATTTGGGGCCTGTCTGCTAGATTACCACTGGAGAGGTCTGATTCCATCCAGTGTGGTGCCACACAACAGATGCTCTGTTGTTGCGAGCCTAATGCGCTGCGGACTTAAGTGCCAATCAAGGTCGCACTGGCAAACACAAGTCATGTGCTTCAAATGAATGTGACTGTGTCAAAATTGTCCAACACAATCCATCAAATGTGAAATATGTTTTTTATCTTAAAACAATGTCTGATTAGCATTGAGTAGGACTAAAAAAAATATTCAGATGCAACATTTCCTTAGATATTAGGTCATTATCAGCTACTTCGGCTTCACTATCAAAATGATGCCATTAGGTAAATTGGAGGTTTGTGAGCTGTATAATTTCATCCCTTCCAACTCTGTAGTTTGAATGAGGGATGAAATACAGTTTGAAGGCGGACAATAGTCTACCAACCACAACAAATCTCTTCCGCTCTCTTTCCTCGCTCCCTCGCTGAGCCCTGCGCACTCTAACGTTTAACAGCATCCTTGAGCCTCAGCACTTCTGTTTCCGTGGCAACAAGCATGCACTGGAATGGATGATGACGATCACACCACCTGAGTTTGCATAAACGCACACATGCACACGCACGCACACACACACAGACACACACACGCATGCATGCATGCACGCACACCCACAAATAACAATAATAACCAATGCTATATTCACAGTATATATATATATATATATATATATATATATATATATATATATATATATATATACATATATATATATATATATATATATATATAGACACACACACACACACACACACACACACTGCAGTCTGTATAACACTGCAGGAAACTCGAACTGTGATCCTCCTAAAAGAGTACGATTCAGAATTGGACCAAAACTTAAATACACTTCCACCAGGACGCTATTATATCACCCCTCCAAAGTGCGGGACTCTCACTGCACTATTAAACCATCACAGCGATGTTTAAAGAGAAGTTTAGGTCAACTTTAAATGTTTTCAAAAATGTTCAAACTTTTTACATTTATTTTCAATAGTATTGTACTGTAATGTGTGTTTTTAAGCCACGGTTAAAGTGGCCTAAATGGATTTAACAGACGACCCCTCCCCCCTATTAGTCTGTTAAACCGAGGTTCCACTGTGTACTTATGTACAGTGTTGGATGTAGGGAACAAACCAGTCAATATTTCCGTATTTTAAGATGTTGATATGAAGGGCCTCTCAGGGCCTTAGCAATGGACGTCTTGATGATGATTTGAATACGGGAGTCGTTGGGCATCAAAAGTCTGTCTATTGTTCATCCTGTCCATCTTTTTTTCTAGCTACGTTTTTCTTTTAAGTGTTCCCATCCGAGACACTTCCCGTCTCCACCTTAATTAACAGAAGAGGGGTTTACATGCAGCCTTTTATTCCGATTATAATCGGTTTAGAAGCCCAATCCAAATGAAAATACTTAATATAAACACCTCAATGGGAATCAACAGGCCAAATCCAAATGGAATTTTATTTGGTTTCACAGGTGTGGAATATTCCTTTTCCCAAACTGATCAGAAGTACATTTGTGTCATCTAAACCATCAATCCGTCTGCACATGCGCCGTCTTGAGGTAAATGCGTGATGGCGTCATTGTTTACGCACGTAAACATGGCGACTTCCAACCAGAACTCACGTATTTCACGGAGATGTTGTTTTTAACTACTTGTAACGTCTTTTTATCAAGCGGTTATTTTAATAAAAGTGTAAAAACAATTCCAACTACTGTATTAAATAGACGGACCTCCATCTTGATAAATGAGGTGACGTTTACGACAATGTGCGCATGTCACATGGCTGTTCCAATTAAATGTAGTGCACATGTATACACTCAATCGGAATAGTTCATGTCACATGTAAACAGTTGACCGGAGATCTTCAGTTGGAATGATTTCAATCAGAATGACAAAATAGTCTCCGTGTAAACCCGGCTACAGACAGCAGGTAGACAGGTCTGAGGGCCAGAATTTCTAGAAATACAACTGTCTGTTGTTTTGTTACGGTCCAAAATGTGTTCCAACCCTTTGGAATTCCCAAATTGCGCTCATCTTATTTCCTCAATACATTTAGTATATTCCAATGCATATTAAATGTTTTCAACAAATAGCAGAAACCCTTTAAACAATTCCCACAGCTGCATTTAAACGACATGCATGTTATAGAAAAATGGGGGGGGGGGGGGTGAACCAAAAAAGCCCCTCTGAAATGTCCATTACAATCTAATCATAATAAGCGTATGTATGTCATCCATGGTTTGCTTTGTTGATAAGTGCTTCTAAGTGTTGCCAACTCTACAATAGAATCCACAAAGTAAAAAAAAAAAAGCTCTTGGCAAAATCACCAGTGTTTCCCGCTTGTTTAAACATTAACTAAAGTGCCACAAGCCTCCGACAGCCAAGGGATTTTGGAGGCACGTTGTCCCATTAAACAAGTAGATGTCATGCATGTGAGCAAGAGGCAAGCCACAATTCTGTCAACATAATTACATGTAAGCTGCACAGTCCCACACAGACTTCATTCTGGAGGCCTGAAAGAGGTCAAGGCACAAAAACACAGTCATTTCCCCATCTTTCCAATCGGACAAATGGCTTGATTCGCATTGAGAACGGCACCCATGAAAGACTCCAAAAACTAACAATCCTTAAGGAGCACAAAGTGCGTTAAGGAAGAAATTCATTATATTATTTTTATTCTACCCTATATTCAGCATTCTATTTGTCTGTTCAATCCAATCCAAATAGTTGCAAATACTACACCAATCTTTATTTTCAATATGCCACAAATATTAAAAGTAGAGCAGAGGGGATTATGGCGTCACTCGGGATGCTGCACTTGACATTGACGTAGCTTCAACTGCAGAGGTATCTCACCTGCAGAAACTGAGTCACTAAATTCATTCTTAAAGATGTTGACACGGCATGGGTCTTTTTAAAAACTTTCACACCAGTACCACAGTTCAATGGCAGTGTTGCCTCATATGTTTTCTTCCATTGGCACAATGAAAATGCTTTTATGACAGCATCACTGCCTCATTTGCAGAGGTGTAGCTTTGGAAGTTTGTCTGACATGTCGAAAGGATGTAGAAGCAGCCCCCACTGAGACTAACGTAATACCTTTGTCATGGGTGTGTGTGTTCCTGTTTTTGTCTTCCCCCTGTTTCATACACACCTGCTCCTGAGAGCATCTTCACCACCGGTCCCTCGTTCACCCTAATTACCCCTTGCATTTAACCTCGTGTCTCATTCTTTCTTGTTGCAAGTTCATTGTACCTTGTCGTCGTGTTTCAGCATTCCTTGTTTACACGTCAAAGACTCACAGTAAGATGAGACCCTGTTCCGATTATCGACCTCGCCTTTTTGCCTCACGTTTTTGGATACTGTTGCCTTTTTTGGATTGCCTGCCTGTGTACCAACCTCTGCCCGTATATTAAACCTCTCTTTTTTTAAACTGTCCATTCGTTTTGGAGTCGTGCATTTTTGGGTCCTATCCTCTGTTCCGTTCATGACAGAACGAACTGGCCATAACATGGACCCAGCAGACTCAGACCCGGTGCGCAAAGCCCTTCAAGTGCAGGGTCAACGCCTCTCAAAGCAGCATGAGCAGCTTGCTGCCCTCCACCTTCATCTAGAGGGACTGTCAGAGAATCAGGACAATATGATGAGACAGGTGGCCTCACACTTTGAAGTTCTTAGGAAAATGATTCAAAACCGATACCCGATACCACCACGGCGCCAACATTTCCATGTGAAGCAGTTACCATGCAGCCACCTCCGCTGCTGTCTGCCCACAGCTCTCACGACCGGAGAGGTTCTCTGGAGAGTCTGGGAACATTAAGCCTTTCATCACTCAGTGCGAACTCCACTTTGAGCTGCAGGCAGCTGCCTTCCCCACTGAGCGGGCAAAGATCGCTTTCGCCATTTCCCACCTGACTGGTCGTGCGGAGGAGTGGGCTACTGCCGAATGGAGCCGTAATTCCGCCGCTTGTCATTCGTGGGCTTTTTTCGTGAAGATTATGGAGCAAATTTTTCAGTTTTCCACACCAGATCGTGAGGCAGCTTGCTCCCTTGTCACCTTACACCAAGGCAAGCGCAGGGTTTCAGATTACGCGATTGAGTTTCGCATTCTAGCAGCTGAGAGTCAGTGGAAAAATAGGGCACTGCTCGATGCATTTTTTCAAGGACTATCCCCCGCCGTCAAGGATCATTTGGTCCCGCTAGACCTGTCGACCGACTTGGACACTCATCGCTCTCGCTGTAAAAATCGACAAGTGGCTTTTGAATCGCAACCTGGACGGTGTTCGGTGGAGGGCTGCGTCACCGAGCACTTGGAGGACGAGCCTCGGTGACCAGCCAAACCAAGGCAGATCCCCTGTTGCCAGCCTCAATCCACTGGCTAGCGTCACCATGGATGAACCTATGCAACTGGGCAGGTTCCGTGGGAACGTCGACGCCGGCTGAGGGAAGGGTAGTGCTTCTACTGCGGGCAGTTGGGTCATTCCGTGAGCAACTGTCACGTCAAGGTTGCCGATGCCGGTAGCATGGGCACAGGAGCGGTCAGTCTGAATTTCATTAAGGAAGACCCTCCCCGGGTTGTTCATAAAGTGATCACACCCCCACAAGGGAGGTTATTCTCTCTTTCAGGGCCGGAACACAAGGCTATGAAGGAGTATGTGGATGAATCACTGGCAGCCGGGATTATTCGCCCATCTTCATCAACCTGCGGGAGCCGGATTTTTCTTTGTGGACAAGAAGGACAAGACTCTGCGACCCTGTATCAATTACCAGCGTCTCAACGACATAACGGTGAAAAACAGGTTCCCTCTTCCTCTCATCTCCACCGCCTTTGAGTTCCTGGAGGAAGCCAAGGTTTTCACCAAACTAGACTTAAGAAATGCACATCATCTAGTCAGGATAAGGAAGGGGGATGAATGGAAAACAGCATTCAACACACCAACAGGACATGACGAGTATTTGGTGATGCCTTTTGGACTAACTAACGCTCCAGCTGTGTTCCAGATCTTTGTCAATGATGTCCTGTGTGACATGTTGAATGTGTATGTTTTTGTATATTTGGATGATATTTTGATCTTCTCCCGGGATGAGGGGACTCACATCATTCATCTCCGCTCTGTGTTGCAGCAGTTACTGCAGAATGAACTATATGTCAAGGCTGAGAAATGTGAGTTCCACAAGGCGTCCATTTCTTTTCTGGGGTTCGTGCTGGCTGCAGGTGAAATCAAAATGGACCCTTGCAAAGTTGATGCCGTGACTAATTGGCCCAATCCCACGTCACACAAAGACGTACAAAGGTTCTTAGGGTTCGCTAATTTCTACAGAAAGTTCATTAGAAGTTTCAGTTCTATAGCCTCGCCTTTGCATGATCTTACCTCGCCACACAGACCTTTCGTATGGAACCCGCTTTGTCAGGCAGTTTTCAGAAACTTAAATCGAGCTTTACCTCCGCTCCCATCCTCACTTTGCCAGATCTCAACAAGCAGTTTGTGGTAGAAGTTGATGCGTCTGATGCCGGTATAGGAGCAGTGCTCTCCCAGAATCTCTCAAGGATGGTAAATTACATCCTTGTGCTTATCTCTCCAAAAAATTGACCCCAGCCGAGAGAAATTATGACATAGGTGACCGTGAACTGCTGGCAGTCAAGGTGGCTTTGGTGGAGTGGAGGCACTGGCTAAAAGGGGCACATACTCCGTTGTTAGTATGAACAGATCACAAGAACCTGTCATGAACAGAACAGAGGATAGGACCCAAAAATGCACGACTCCAAAACAAATGGACAGTTTCAAAAAAGAGAGGTTTAATATACGGGCAGAATCTCCAGAGAACCTCTCCGGACGAGAGAGCTGTGGGCAGACAGGAGCGGAGGTGGCTGCATGGTGACTGCTTCTCATGGAAATGTTGGTACCGTGGCGGTATCGGGGGTTGTGCCAACTGGTTCCTTCTCTTGAATCATTTTCATAAGAAGTTCAAACTGCGAGGCCACCTGTCTCAACATATTGTCCTGATGCCTTGAAAGTCCCTCTAGATGAAGGTGGAGGGCAGCAAGCTGCTCATCCTGCTTCAAGAGGCGTTGACCCTGCGCTTGAAGGGCTTTGCGCACCGGGTCTGAGTCTGCTGGGTCCATGTTATGGCCAGTTTGTTCTGTCTTGAACGGAACAGAGGATAGGACCCAAAAATGCACGACTCCAAAACAAATGGACAGTTTCAAAAAAGAGAGGTTTAATATACGGGCATAGGTCAGTACACAGGCAGGCAATCCAAAAAAGGCAACAGTATCCAAAAACGTGAGGCAAAAAGGCGAGGTCAATAATCGGAACAGGGTCTAGTCTTGTTGTGAGTCTTTGACGTGGAAACAAGGAATGTTGGAACGCGACGACAAGGTACAACGAACTGGCAACATAGTCCCAACATTTTGAATGTTGGGAATATGACAGGAAAATCTCGGGAGTTGGTTGACATGATGATTAGGAGAAAGGTTGATATATTATGTCTCCAGGACAGCAGGTAGAAAGGCAGTAAGGCTAGAAGTTTAGGGGCAGGGTTTAAATTATTTTAATATGGCATAGATGGGAAGAGAAATGGAGTCGGCATTATTTTAAAAGAAGAGTTGGCTAAGAATGTCTTTGAGATGAAACGAGTATCAGAACGAGCGATGAGGCTGAAACTTGAAATTGAGGGTGTTATGTATAATGTGACTACTGGCTATGCCCCACAGGTAGGATGTGACCTAGAGGTGAAAGAGAAATTATGGAAGGAGCTAGACGAAGTAGTTCTGAGCATCCCAGACAGAGAGAGAGTTGTGATTGGTGCAGATTGTAATGGACATGTTGGTGAAAGAAACAGGGGTGATGAAGAAGTAATGGGTAAGTACGGGATCCAGGAAAGGAACTTGGAGGGACAGATGGTGGTAGACTTTGCAAAACGGATGGAAATGGCTATAGTGAACACTTTTTTCCAGAAGAGGCAGCAACATAGGTGACCTACAAGAGCGGAGGTAGAAGCACACAGGTGGATTACATCTTGTGCAGACAATGTAATCTGAAGGAGGTTAATGACTGTAAGGTAGTGGTAGGGGAGAGTGTGGCTAGACAGCATAGGATGGTGGTGTGTAATGGATGGTGGTGACTCTGGTGGTGGGGAGGAAGATTAGGAAGACAAAGGCAGAGCAGAGAACCATGTGGTGGAAGTTGAGAATGGAAGAGTGTTGTGCGTTTTTTGGGTAAAGGTGAGACAGTCTCTTGGTGGACAGGAGGAGCTTCCAGAAGACTGGACCACTACAGCCAAGATGACCAGAAAGACCAGCAGGAGAGTACTTTGTCTATCTTCTGGAAAGGAAAGGGGAGAAGGACACTTGGTAGTGGAACCTCAAAGTACAGGAAATCATACAAGGGAAGAGGTTAGCTAAGACGAAGTGGGACACTGAAAGGACAGAAGAGAGGCGAAAGGAATACATTGAGATGTGACGTAGGGCAAAGGTAGAGATAGCAATGGGCAAACAAGAAGCATATGATGACATGTATTCCAGGTTGGACACCAAAGAAGGAGAAAGGGATCTGGTTGGCCAGACAGAGGGATAGAGATGGGAAGGATGTGCAGCAGGTTAGGGTGTTTAAGGATAGAGATGGAAATGTGTTGACTGGTGCCAGTAGTGTGCTGGATAAATGGAAAGAATACATTGAGGAGTTGATGAATGAGGAAAATGAGAGAGAAGGAAGAGTAGAAGAGACAAGTGTGGTGGACCAGGAAGTGGCAATGATTAGTAAGGGGGAAGTTAGAAAGGCATTAAAGAGAATGAAAAATGGAAAGGCAGTTGGTCCTGATGACATTCCTGTGGAGGTATGGAAGCATCTAGGAGAGGTGGCTGTGGAGTTTTTGACCAGCTTGTTCAACTGAATTCTAGTGGGTGAGAAGATGCCTGAGGAATGGAGGAAAAGTGTGCTGGTGCCCATTTTTAAGAACAAGGGTGATGTGCAGAACTATGGGAACGATAGAGGAATTAAGTTGATGAGCCACATGAAGTTATGGGAAAGAGTAGCAGCGGCTAGACTCAGGACAGAAGTGAGTATTTGCGAGCAACAGTATGGTTATATCGAAAGAGTACCACAGATGCATTATTTTCCTTGAGGGTGTTGATGGAGAAGTACAGTGAAGGTGCTACATTGTGTCTTTGTTGATCTAGAGAAAGCCTATGACAGAGTAACTGGAGAGGAACTGTGGCACTGCATCCGGAAGTCTATGGTGGCAGAGAAGTATGTTAGAAAAGTACAGGTCATGTATGAGGGCAGCAAAATGGTAGTGAGGTGTGCTGTAGGTGTGACAGAGGAGTTCAAGGTGGAGGGGGGACTACATCAGGGATCAGCCCTGAGCCCTTTCCTGTTTGCAGTGGTGATGGATAGGCTGACAGATGAGGTTAGACTGGAATCCCCGTGGACCATGATGTTTGCAGATGACATTGTGATCTGCAATGAAAGCAGGGAGCAGGTGGAGGAACAATTAGAAAATGGAGGCATGCACTGGAAAGGAGAGGAATGAAGATTAGCCAAAGTAAGACAGAATATATGTGCATGAATGAGAGGGGCGGTGGGGGAAGAGTGAGGCTACAGGGAGAAGAGATAGCAAGGGTGGAGGACTTGAAATACTTGGGGTCAACCGTCCAGAGCAATGGTGAGTGTGGTCACGAAGTGAAGAATAGGGTCCAAGCAGGTTGGAACGGGTGGAGGAAGGTGTCAGGTGTATTATATGACAGGAGAGCCTCTGCTAGGATGAAGGGCAAAGTTTATAAAACAGTGGTGAGGCCAGCTATGATGTACGGATTAGAGACAGTGGCACTGAAGAGACAACAGGAAGCAGAGCTGGAGGTGGCGGAAATGAAGATGTTGAGGTTCGCTCTCTGAGTGACCAGGTTGGATAAAATTAGAAATGAACTCATCAGAGGGAAAGCCAAGGTTAGATGTTTTGGAGACAAAGTTTGAGAGAACAGACTTCAATGGTTTGGACACATCCAGATGAGAGCGAGTGAGTATATTGGTAGAAGGGTGATGAGGATGGAGCTGCCAGGCAAGTGAAGAAGACCAAAGAGAAGGCTGATAGATGTAATGAGAGAAGACATGAGGGCAGTTGGTGTTAAAGAGGAGGATGCAGGAGATAGGCTTACATGGAAAAGGATGACACGCTGTGGCGACCCTGAAGGGGAAAGCCGAAAGGAAAACAAGAAGAGCATTTAAACTACCATTGCTTTTTCAAGCTTCTGATCATCTAAATAAATTTAAATAGCACTTCCCACTACCCTCGAACATAGATCATTTTTTTAATGCCTATGGGTGTGTTTTTTTTTCTTTTTTTTACGTCACAGTGGGGATGATATATGCTTCTAAAAAAATAACAGTGTGGAATTATTCATAAGTACATCCAGTATAACAGCAAGTAGCAACCAAAAGATGTGACATTTCAGTCATGGGCCTTCTTAGACTGCATAATGACATTAAAACCTTCAAAAATCACATTTAATTGACTGAGGGACACTCCAATTTTCACAGAGCTCACACAAAACACGAGTGAGAAAAGGATTAGTCCAGAGGCTGGGATAATTTCTTACAAGAGTAAATGGAACCATGAGATGGCTGTGTGCCATGTTGTCTGAACCCTGGTGGGATGCAGAGCTGTGCCGCCCACCTACATCTGTAGTGAGTCTCAGTTAGCGGTTGATGCCAATAGATTAAACTGGTCAACAACAAATTGTCAAAATTTTTTTTTTGCTGATTTAGGACAATTTTAATGTCCTGAATCAAAATATGAGCGGCACGGTAGCCGACTGGTTAGCACATCTGCCTCACAGTTCTGAGGACCGGGGTTTAAATCCTGGCCTCGCTTGTGTGGAGTTTGCATGTTCTCCCCGTGCCTGCGTGGGTTTTCTCCGGGCACTCCGGTTTCCTCCCACATCCCACAAACATGCATGGAAGGTTTATTGAAGACTCTAAATTGTCCATAGATGTGAATGTGAGTGTGAATGGTTGCTCATTTATATGTGCCTTGCGATTGGTTGGCAACCCTGCCTCTCGCCCAGAGTCAGCTGGGATAGGCTGCAGCACGCCTGCGACCCTAGTGAGAATAAGCGGTACAAAAAGATTAATAAATGAATGAATCAATCAAAATATCAGATATTTGCTCAATTAGGTCAACTTTTTGAACTATGGCCAAATGTTTTTGTTTACATCTACATGTATTTTTGCTTCAGAGGTTCAAATAAATGGAGGCTTCCGCCCTGCAATTTTGAGCAATGATGACATAACATTCAATTTGCGGTTACTTACTTTTGTCAATGTCTACTATTCAATTTACACGAAGCAAATCAACTTCATAATTTGGCTTAAATACCTGATGTGAATAAGAGAAACAGATGTCATTTTGGGATTTAGCAATACAAAATTGTCCTAAATAAATAAAAACATCTATGCTATACTGGACACATTTGTCCTCTCTCAACATATAAAGAGTCCAATCCACACTCAAGGTCTATGGCAATTTAAAAAAAATAATTTTTGGGTGTTCTTTGAATTACAGATACCAAAGGTTCAGGCAACCTCTGTCTAAAAAAAAAAAATAAAAAAATAAAATAAAAAAGGTATATAAATGACAGTACTAGTGCTACGTTTATGGAGACCATAGCTGTGACACAAACTGTGAATGCAGAGACAGTTGATGAACATCCATCCATCCATCCATTTTCTGAGTCGCTTATCCTCACAAGGGTCACGGGAGTGCTGGAGCATATCCCAGCTATCATCGGGCAGGAGGCGGGGTACACCCTGAACTGGTCGCTAGCCAATCGCAGGGCACATATAAACAAACAACCATTCGCACTGACAGTCACACCTACGGCAATTTAGAGTCTTCAATTAACCTACCATGCATGTCTTTGGGATGTGGGAGGAAAGCGGAGTGCCCGGAGAAAACCCACGCAGGTAGGGGGAGAACATGCAAACTCCAAATGGGCGGGGCCAGGGATTGAACCCCGGTCCTCAGAACTGTGAGGCAGACGCTCTAACCAGTCGTCCACCGTGGCACCAGGTGATGAACATTTGGATAAATTAAGTTGGAATCTGCTTGCTATTTTAGTGAAAAAATACAATCAGGTCAAATATCAGCACAAATCAGAAAAATGATAAAAGAGGAGTTTCCTGAACCTCTGAAAGTAGCTGCCATTCACCCACTTCTAAAAAAAAGAACGCTGGATTCTTCCATGTTAGCAAACTACAGAACTATCTCAAACCTCCCATTCATAACCATGATTGTCAAGAAAGTGGTCAATTCTTGTAATGTTGGACCTCAGTGCAGTGTTTGAAACAGTTGGTCATAACATACTGTCATGTGTGTGTGTTCCGGGTTTTGTCTTCCCTGCTGTTTCACACACACCTGCTCCTGTGAGCATCTTCACCACCTGTGCCTAATTACCTATTGTATTTAACCTCGTGTCTCATTCCCTCTCGTTGCCAGTTCGTTGTACCTTGTCGTCGCGTTCCAGCATTCCTTGTTTCCACGTCACAGACTCACAGTAAGATTTGACCCTGTTCCAATTATCGACCTAGCCTCTTTGCCTCATGTTTTTGGATACTGTTGCCTTTCTTGGATTGCCTGCCTGTGTACCGACCTATGCCCGTCTATTAAACCTCTCTTTTTGGAAACTGTCCATTTGTTTTGGAGTCGTGCATTTTTGGGTCCTATCCTCTGTTCCGTTCATGACACATAGTGTTGAACAGGTTGGAAATGTGGGCAGGACTAAATGGAACAGTCCTTAAACGGTTCAGGTCCTACCTGGAGGAGAGCAGTTATTTTGTAACCATTTGAAGTTTTCAATCTTGTCCAGTGGCAATGACATATGGGGTTCCCTAAGGGTCAGTTCTTGGACCCCTACTTTTCAAATTTTCAGAACCTTAATGTTGACTATCATAGCTATGCGTATGACACACAGTTATATCTAGCAGTGTATCCGAATGACTACAGATAAATTGAGGTGTTGTGTCACTATCTAAAACAAATGAATAACTGGATGAACCAAAACTTTCTTCAATTAAACCACAAGACTGAGGTCATTGTTTTTGGAACTAAAGAAAAGAGGATTGCTGTTAATAAATACCTGGAGTCACTCGCTTTAAAAACCAAAGACCAAGTCCGAAACCTTGGTGTGCTGATAGATTCTGATCTGACTTTCAGCAGTCATATCAAATCAATGACTAAAACAGCCTTCTACCAGCTGAAGAACATATCTAGAGTGAAGGGTTGCATGTTCCAAGCAGACCAGGAGAAGTTAATTACTGCTTTTATCCAAGTAGACTTGACTATTGCAATGGTCTTCTGAATGGACTCTCCCAAAAGAGCATTAAACAGTTTCAGCTCATTCAGAATGCTGCAGCTCAGGTTCTGACCAGAACTGAGAGATCAGAGCATGTTACTCCAATTCTAAAGTCTCTACACTGGCTCCCAGTCAGCTATAGAATTTACTTTAAAGTTCTGCTACTGGTCTATAAATCACCAAATAGTTTAGGTCCTCAATATATTAAAGACATGCTAATGGAATAAAAGCCCAGTTGGGCTCAGAGATCCGCCGACTCAGATAAGATAATGATAGTAAAGATAATGGAGCAAAGCAAACATGGTGAAGCAGCATTTCGCTGTTATGCTGCACACAAATGGAATAAGTTGCCAACAGAAGTTAAGTCAGCCCCAAGTGTCAATGTTTTTAAGTCCAGGTTAAAAAACATAAATTTTTTTCTCATGCTTATGATTGAGAATATTCCATTTTAATATAAATTATCTCTCTTGCACTGTACATTTTTAGGAATGTTAATTTTACTTTCTCTACTTTGTTTTTCTTAAATGTTTTGTGGTCTTTGTTTTAAAATGTTTTTAATCATGAAAAGCACATTGAGTTACCTTTTGTCTGTAATGCGCTATAGAAAAATAAATTTGCCTTGCCTTACCTAAATCAGTTGAAAAATCATAGACAACTTACAATATACAGTAGACTTTACGCCGATCTGATCGGTGTTATCGGTATCGGCCGATAATTAGCTTTTTATGCTGGTTGGCTGATTGGCTTTCATGTCATAAGTCATCGATCCGATCAATGACGCCATCGATCGGCTCCGCACAAGACATTTAACTCTGCATCTTCGTCGCGTATGTATCCAAAACCTCGTTCATTTTAGCCTTGTCACGTGTCTTGTTGCGCAATACTGTAACTATCTGACGGCCAATCAAGTTTTTTCAATCTTGTCGGTGAAAAAACACGTTGTCGGTGTGGGACTATTTTGCGGTGTCTCAGAACAAACAACACATAAGTTATTTGTAGTCTGTGCAGAACTGAAGTAAGTCGTGGGGAACGTCAATGCTTCAACGCAACAAATGTGATCGAGCACCTGAAGAATGTACACAAGAAGCATGCCGCGTTCAAGCAACGCAGCATGGGGGGGAAAAAAAAAAAAAAAAGAAGAAAAGTCAAACGGACTCAAACTCTGGACAACACCCGTCCATATAGCTGGGACAGTGAGAGGGT